>NC_073379.1:10707771-10782771 GCF_028641065.1 Leucoraja erinaceus
TTGGTTTAAATCAGCATCTGCAGTTTAGTTTAGTTTAGTGATACAAGGTGCCTGTTTAGTGAAACAGGCCCTTCAGCCCACCAAGTCCACACCGACCAGTGATCCCTGCTCATTAACACTCTCCTACACACACTAGGGTCAATTTACATTTACACACTTACACCGAGCCAATCAACTTACAAACCTGCACGTCTTTAGAGTGTGGGAGGAAACCAAGATCTCAGAAAAAAACCCACGCAGATCACGGGGAGAACGTGCAAACTCCGTACAGACAGCACCCGTAGTTGGGACCGAACCCGGAACTCTGGTGCTGCAAGCACTGTAAGGCAGCGACTCTACCACTGTGCCACTGTGACCACCCAGTTCCTTCCTTCACATTGGTCAATGGTCAGTGGTTCTTTATTGCCATGTACACACAGCACGGTGTAACTCTGTTGCACAGCCCACAAAATGCACAGTCGCCACCAGCTGGCACCAGCCTCGGCCACGAAACGCCTCCCTCCCCTCACCCATCTGCCTCCATCTGCACACCTTCCTCTCAACTGACCTATTCACCTACCAGCCCCTTCCTTTGTCCCTGCCCCCTCACCTCTTTATAACGCCTGTCTCCACTCTCAGTCCTGGTGGAACCTTCCCTCTGACTCTACAGATGCTGCCAGAAACACTGGGTTCCTCCAGTACTTTGTTCCTTGATCCAGCTTCAGGCACCTTGTGCCTCCTTCTGAAAACTGCTGGTTCACATTGCATTTAAAAATGTATTTGACAGCACGGTGGTGCAGCGGTAGAGCTGCTGCCTCACAGCGCCGGAGACCCGGGTTCCATCCCGACTACGGGTGCTGTCTGTACGGAGTTTGTATGTTCTCCCCTTGACCTGCATGGGTTTTCTCCAAGATCTTCGGTTTCCTCCCACACTCCGAAGACGTACAGGTTTGTAGGTTCATTGTCTTGGTATCAATGTAAAATTGTTCCTAGTGTGTGTAGGATAGTTTTAGTGTGCGGGGATCACTGGTCGGCACGGACTCGGTGAGCCAAAGGGCCTGTTTCCGCGCTGTATCTCTAAACTAAACTAAACAAAGAGAAAAAAATTAGTTAAGACAAATGTGGGTCCCTTGAAGACAGAAAAAGGTGAATTTATTATGGAGAACAAGGAAATGGCAGATGAGTTGAACAGGTACTTTGGATCCGTCTTCACTAAGGAGGACACAAACAATCTTCCTGACGTACTCGTGGTCAGAGGATTCATGGTGACAGAGGAACTGAAGGACATTCACAGGAATTGGTGTTGGGTAGACTGATGGGACTGAAGGCTGATAAATCCCCAGGGCCTGATGGTCTGCATCCCAGGGTACTCAATGAGGTGGCTCTAGAAATCGTGGACACATTGGTGATCATTTTCCAATGTTCTATAGATTCTGGATCAGTTCCTGTGGATTGGAGGGTAGCTAAAGTTATCCCTCTTTTCAAGAAAGGCGGAGAGAGAAAACAGTGAATTATAGACCAGTTAGCCTGACATCGGTGGTGGGGAAGATGCTGGAGTCGATTATCAAAGATGTAATAGCGGTGCATTTGGATAGCAGTAACAGGATTGGACCGAATCAGCATGGATTTGCAAAGTGGAAATCATTTTTTGAGGATGTAACAAGTAAAATAGGCAAGGGAGAGCCAGTGGATGTAGTGTACCTGGACTTTCAGAAAGCATTTGATAAGGTCCCACATAGGAGATTAGTGGGTAAAATTAGGGCACGTGGTATTGGGGTTACAGTGCTGACATGGATAGAAAATTGGTTGGCCGACAGGAAACAAAGAGTAGGGATTCCCTGGTACCTTTCAGAATGGCAGGCAGTGACTAGTGGGGTACCGCAAGGCTCGGTGCTGCGACGGCAGCTATTTACAATATACATCAATGATTTAGATGAAGGTATTCAAATCAACATTAGCAAATTTGCAGATGACACAAAGCTGGGTGGCAGTGTGAACTGTGAAGAGGATGCTATGAGGATGCAGAGTGACTTGGACAGGTTGGGTGAGTGGGCAGATGCATGGCAGATGCAGTTTAATGTGGATAAATGTGAGGTTATCACTTTGGAGGCAAGAGCGGGAAAGGAGATTATTATGTAAATGGTGTCAAGTTAGGAAATGGGGAAGTACAACGGGATCTGGGGGGTCCTTGTTCATCAGTCAATGAAAGTAAGCATGCAGGTACAGCAGGCAGTGAAGAAAGCGAATGGCATGTTGGCTTTCATAAAGAGAGGAGCTGATTATAGTAGCAAAGAGGTCCTTCTGCAGTTGTACAGAGCTCTAATGAGACCACACCTGGAGTATTGTGTCAAGTTTTAGTCTCCTAATTTGAGGAAGGACATTCTTGTTATTGAGGGAGTGTAGCATAGGTTTACACGGTTAATTCCCGGGATGGCGGGACTGTCATATGATGAAAGAATGTAGCCGCTGGGGTTGTACACTCTGGAGTTTAGAAGGATGAGAGGGTATCTTATTGAAACAGATAAGATTATTAAGGTATTGGACACGCTAGATGCAGGAAACAAGTTATCCGATGTTGGGGGAGTCCAGACCCAGGGGCCACAGTTTAAGAATAAGGGGTAGGCCAGTTAAAACTGAGATGAGAAAAAACGTTTTCACCCAGAGAGTTCTGAAGTTGCGGAATTCTCTGCCTCAGAAGGCAGTGGAGGCCGATTCACGAGATGCATTTAAAAGAGAGTTAGATGGAGCTCTTAGGGATGGCGGAATCAAGGGATATGGGGAGAAGGCTGGAATTGATTGTGGATGATCAGCCATGATCACATTGAATGGCGGTTCTGGCTCGAAGGGCTGAATGGCCTCCTCCTGCATCTAATGTCTAAGTATCTATGTGTTTGGTCTCTCAAAATGCAAAAGTTTTAATTTTGCTGAAGCTTTTCTGAGGGACTGATTGTACGGATAGCATGGATTAAATGGGTTGAGTGGCCTTCCAACGTGGTGCAGTATCCTGTAATTCTAGGGCATTTAGTAAAGACATCGGGGTTTTATGTTGCAGCTGTACAGGATGTTGGTGAGGCCGCACTTGGAGCATTGTGCTCAGTTTCAGTCAGCCTGTAGGTGCCATTAGGCTGGAAAGGTGCGGAGAATATTTACGAGGATGTTGCCAGAAGTGTGCGGATTTACAAAGATTTCGAGTGCCTCAGCTATGAGGAAAGATTAGGCAAGATAGGACTTTATTCCTTGGAGTGCAGGAGGACGAGGGTGATCTTATAAAGGTGTACAAAATCATGTTCTTGATTCCCCTCCCGACATGGAACTGGGTCTCTTAACAACCCTCTGCAACTGAATCCTCGACTTTCTCATCCACAGACCAGTCTGTTAGAATTGGCAAGGATAATTCTTCCTCAGTAACAATCAGCACGGGAACACCGCAAGGCTGCGTACTCAGCCCCCTGCTGTACTCACTCCATACTCATGACTGTGTAGCCGGACACAGTGCAAACTCCATCGTCAAGTTCACCGACAGTACCACCATTGTTGGACGAATTACAGATGGCGATGAGCCGGAGTATAGAAGTGAGATCAACCGACTGACCAAATGGTGACAGCACGACAATCTGGCTCTCAACACCAGTAAGACCAAGGAACTGATTGTGGACTTTGGTTGGGGAAGAATGAGGACCCACAATCCTCTTCACATCAATGGGACGATGGTGGAGAGGGTTAAAAACTTCAAATTCCTGGGCGTGCATATTTCTGAAGATCTTTCCTGGACCCAGCACACCGATGCAATCATAAAGAAAGCACATCAACGCCTCTACTTCCTGAGAAGATTACGGAGATTCGATATGACAAAGAGGATTCTCTTGAACATGTACAGGTGCACAGTGGAGAACATATGGACCGGTTGCACCGTGGCCTGGTTCGGCAACTTCAACGCCCAGGTGCTGAAAAGACTACAAAAAGTTGTGAACACTGCCCGGTCCATCACCGGCTCTGACCTCCCCACCGTTGAAGGGATCTATCGGAGTCGCAGCCTCAAAAAGGCAGCCAGCATCATCAGGGACCCACACCATCCTGGCCACACACTCTTTTCACCCCTGCCATCGAGAAGAAGGTCCAGGTTCTGTAACATTCAGGTTCAGGAACGGCTTCTTCCCAACAGCAGACAGGAAAACACAGCAACCTCAAATAAACTCTGAACTACAATAGACTATTATTATTATTGTACTATTATTGTTGTTTGTGTGTATATATATATATATATATATGATCTATATGTGTGTGTGTACTTGAGAGTATGTGTGTATATATATACACACTGTTTACAGTGTACTATGTTTACATATTGTGTTGAGCTGCTGCAAGTAAGAATTTCATTGTTCTATCTGGGACACATGACAATAAAACACTCTTGACTATTAGGGGAATCAAGAACTAGAAGGTGAGTGGGGAAAGATTTAATAGGAGCCCGAGGGGCAAAGCTTTCCCACAGAGGGTGGTGGGTTTGTAGAATAAGCTGTCAGAGGCAGGCACAATGACAACATTTCGACAGGTACATGGATACGAAAGGGTTAATGGCATATCAGCCAAATGTGGGCAAATGAGACTAGCTTAGATAGACATAAGTTCATAAGCGATAGGAGCAGAGTTAGGCCATTCTGCCCATCCAGTCCACTCCTCCATTCAATCATGGCTGGTCTGTCTCTCCCTCCTAACCCCATTCTCCTGCCTTCTCCCCATAACCCTTGACACCCGAATCTATCTATAGAAACATAGAAACATAGAAAGTAGGTGCGCGAGTAGACCACCAGGTCCGTCGAGCCCGCACCGCGATTCGCTCATGGCTGAACACTAAACAGACACACTTACCCACAAACAGTAGACACAAGACACAGAACACAAGACACTACCCTCCCCTTTATACCGCTATCACCCCACTCCACCCCAAGAACCTCGTGATCTCCTGGGGGAGGCAAAAAACCGGATAAAAACCCAGGTCCAATTCGGGAAAAAAATCCGGGAAATTCCTCTCCGACCCCAATCCAGGCGATCGACACTTGTCCAGGAGATCACTCAGGTCTTACTATACTAACCATACCTAGGTCCATATCCCTGCCCTCTCCCCGTAGCCCCTTATCCCCTTGGCAGCTAAAAAACCATCTATTTTAGTCTTAAATATATTTAAAATTTCTGCTTCCACTGCTCCCTGGGGCAGTGAATTCCATAAATTAACCACCCTCTGGGTGAAGAAGTTCTTCCTCATCTCAGTTTTAAAAGAGCCCCCCCCCCCTTATTCTGCAACTATGTCCCCTAGTTCTAGTTTTCCTGATCATTGGGAACATCCTCGGTGCATCCACCCGATCAAGGCCGCTCCCGATCTTATATGTTTCAATGAGATCGCCTCTCATTCTTCTAAACTCCAAAGAGTAGAGTTCCAGCCTACTTAACCTTTCCTCATATGTCAATCCCCTCATTGCAGGAATTAATCTTGTAACCCTTCGCTGCACGGCCTCCAGGGCTAGTACATCCTTTCTTAAGTATGGACCCCAGAACTGTACACAGTATTCCAAATGTGGTCTCACTAATACTGTGTACAGCTGCAGCAAGACCTCCGTGTTTTTATACTCAATCCCCCTAGCAATAAAGGCCAAAACTCCATTGGCCTTCCTGATTGCTTGCTGCACCTGCATACTAACTTTCAGTGATTCATGTACTAATACCCCTAGATCCCTTTGCGTTGCATTACAACGCAGCTCCTCCTCATTTAGAAAATAACTTGCCCTATCATTTTTTTTCCCAAAGTGAATGACTTCACATTTATTAGTATTAAATTTCATCTGCCAAGTTGTTGCCCACTCACCTAGCTTATCTATATCCTTTTGCAGACTCTTCCTATCCTCCTCATCCCCTACTTTTCCTCCCATTTTTGTATCGTCCGCAAATTTTGATATATTACACTTGGTTCCCTCCTCCAAATCATTTATATAAATTGTGAACAACTGGGGTCCCAGCACCGCCCCTTGCGGAACCCCGCTAGTTACCGGTTGCCATCCCGAGTATGAACCATTTATCCCCACTCTCTGCTTCCTATTTGTTAGCCAATCCTCTACCCATGCTAATATATTACCCCCAATCCCATAATTTTTTATTTTTAGCAATAGTCTCTTATGTGGCACCTTGTCAAAAGCCTTTTGGAAGTCCAAGTATACCACATCCACCGGTTCCCCTTTATCCACCCGGGTTGTTACTTCCTCAAAGAATTCGAGCAGATTCGTTAAACAGGACTTCCCCTTCACAAAACCATGCTGGTTCTGTCCGATGAAGTCATGTTTATCCAAGTGCCCCGTTAGTGTTTCTTTAATAATTGTCTCTAACATTTTACCCACCACCGATGTTAGACTAACCGGTCTATAGTTACCCGCCTTCTGTTTACTTCCTTTTATCTCTATCTCTGCCTTAAAAATATCCACTGACTTGGCCCCATCAGTCATCTGTGGCAATGAATTCCACATATTCACCACCCTCTGACTAAATAAATTCCTCCTCATCCCCTTCTTAAAGGAACATTATTTTGTTGTAAGGCTGTGGCCTCTGGTACTAGACTCTCCCACTAGTAGAAACATCCTCTCCACATCCACTCTATCCAGGCCTTTCACTATTGGGTAAGTTTCAATGAGGTACCCCCTCATCCTTCTAAGCTCCAGCGAGTACAGGCTCAGTGCCGACAATGCACCTCAGACAAGTTGGGCCGATGGGCCTGTTTTCATGCTGTATGTCTGACTCGTATTCGGTGTTTCATTGGTCTCATGTCCTGAAAATTGAAAGTCGGATTGCAGGGAGAAACTTTCTTTATGTTTTTATGACTTTAAGTTTTATGTTATGACAGGTCGTTGATCCCTTATGTCCAGGTGAAACACCGCATGTAAAGAGCCTAATACTCTTAGAGCCTAATAATAAAAGCATCAAGCTATCATCATAAAACACTCCCACACACTATTCATAGTGCTGAGCTGCTGTTTAAACTCAAATAGAAAGCATTCCTTTATAATGATAATCATCTCATGTGGTTGCTACCCGCAAACTTTTGTGGATGTGGGCTTTGTTTTAGTCTAGTTTAGAGATACATCACGGGAACCGGCCCTTCGGCCCACCGAGTCCACACCGACCAGCGATCCCCGCTCTCTAACACTATCCCACACACTCTAGGGACAATTTACACTTACACCAAGACATTTAACCTACAAACCCGTACCTCTTTGGAGTGTGGGAGGAAACCGAAGATCTCGGAGAAAACCCACGCAGGTCATGGGGAGGACGTGCAAACTCCGTACAGACAGCACCCGTAGTCGGGATCGGACCCGGGGTCTCTGGCGCTGCAAGCGCTGTAAGGCAGCAACTCTACCGCTGTGCTGCCCCATCTATCTTCAGTTATACAGGACACATGCTATTGCAGAAAGGATGAATATCTGTGCTGTGAGTTTAGTTGTAGTTCGGCATACGTGTGCTGCTTCCACATCTTATCTCCCCTGATCGCTACTGCAAACAAGCTGGTGTTCATCTGGTGTGTAGAAAGGTCATTGACCTCAAAGAGAGACACAATATGTTGGAGAGACACAATAAACTCAGCGGGACAGGCAGTATCTCTGGAGAAGGAATGGGTGATGTTTCGGGTCGAGACCCTTCTTCAAACTGAGAGTCAGCGGAGAGGCTGTTTAGAGATATGGAAGGTTAAGGTGTGAAAATGACAGATCAAAGCAGATGCTAAGGAAATGTAGAATGGTTCATTGTTGTCTGAGGGGAAGATGACAACGAGGCATAGGATCAGTAATATTTAATCAGGAGGACTAGTGGGAGAACTAGGGTGGGGGAGTAGGAGAGAGAGGGAAAGCAAGAGTTACTATAAGTTAGAGAAGACAATGTTCATACCGCTGGGGTGTAAGCTGCCCAAGCAAAATATGAGATGCTGTTCCTCCAATTTGCGCTGGGCCTCACTCATCTGAGGAAGAGTCTCGATCTGAAAGATCACCCATTCCTTCTCTCGAGATGCTGCCTGTCCCGCTGAGTTACTCCAGCATTTTATGTCGATCAACACTCTGATAGTCCTCTGAAGATAGACTCTGGCTTATGGCTAGAGACCCTGCTTTCAACCTTGTTTCTCTTTCCTTGGTAGGTGCCTGATCTACTGAGTATTCCCAGAATTATCTATTCCTATTCCCATTTCCAACATCAACAAAGTCCTTTGCTGTTATAACATTGTCACCAAAACCCTTTTCCATCTGCTATGCTAAAAGCTTGTCTGGCAAGCCATAAACTAGTCATAAGCCTAGATCACTGCTCACTGTTTCTTATGCCAACACATTATATTTAGCATCAATAATTACAGAGAGGAGACGGCTGATGGTATGCACAAGATGTGAAGAATTTAGATCATTAATTTAAGGCAAGCTCGTGCAATTTTAGTCTTGTTTGATTCCATTCTTTCACAATTCTTTTGAAGGGTCTCAGACCCGAAACGTTAAACGTTTCCCTTCCCACCGATGCTGAATTTTTACAGCACTTTTTTTTTTGTTTTTAATTTAGATTTCCAGAATCTGCAGGGTTTTTTTTTGGAAGTTTGCCACATCAGGATAGAAATCAGTCGGAAATTTGGGCTGAGCATTGGCATTTGGAATTTAACCCTGACCAGTGGGAGGCGATGCATTTTAGGGGATAGGACATATACGGTAAATTGTGGAGTGCTCAGGGATGTCGACGAACAGAAAGACGGAGGAGTCTCAGTCCAAGTAGATAAATGGCATGTGGACAAAAATGCTGGAGAAACTCACCGGGTGAGGCAGCATCTATGGAGCGAAGGAAATAGGCAACCTTTCGGGCCGAAACCCTTCTTCAGTCCGAAACGTTGCCTATTTCCTTCGCTCCATAGATGCTGCCTCACCTGCCGAGTTTCTCCAGCATTTTTGTCTAACTTTAATTTTCCAGCATCTGCAATTCCTTCTTAAACAAAAATAAATGGCATGCTTGCCTTTATAGGTCGAGGCATGGAATATAAGAAATGGGACTTTGCAAGTGTGAATGCATCAATTCATCAATGAATGAACGATACATTATTCTCACCTGTGACAACCACAGTGTGATTCTTTGGTTTGGCGTACACAAGGTATGCAAAGAGTCGCCACAGATAGGGCACTGACAGAGTTACAGTTCTACTCTCCAATGGTCCCCCTTTGTTCTCTGCGCCCCCCATGCTGCATCCCCCTCCCTCTCGGCAATCCCCCAAACCCCCACGTCGGGTCCCCGGTTATTCTCGGTGGCCTGTCCGACCGTCGGCACCCGCCGCCGAACCGTCCTCAGCCGCCACACCTGAGACCATGGCCATCGTCACCCACCCTTGGCCAAAGATTATAGAGGTATATATATATAGATATAGATATAGATATATATGTAGAGGATATAGAGATATAATCTTTGCCCTTGGCCATGACCCCAGCCGCTGGTTCAACCCTGACCCCAACCCTTGCAGCCTCCAGTGGCCACCGTGACGCCCTGTGCCCCCATACTCGTCCACTGGCGCAACCTCAATCTTGACCTCCGCCGTTACCGGCTCCTCTCCGCAGTGGTCACCCAGAGCACGTCTGCGGAGACCCTGGGCTACAAGTTCCCTGCATCGTTCACCCAGAGAAGGAATATCAAGAACTTGAGACGTTGGTTTACAGAGACAGGTTGATATCTGGAACAGAGATGGTGATAAAGCCATCGATGATGGTGGAATCAAATACAATTACGATATCAGTAATATTTAGTGTGACCTCACCTGGAGAAAACACACATGTTCGCAGGGAGAAGGTACAAAGCTGCACCTGACCCGAAACGTCACCCATTCCTTCCCTCCAGAGATGCTTCCTCACCCGCTGAGTTACTCCAGCATTTGGTGTCTACCTTCGACTTTACCAGCATCTGCAGTTCTTTCTTACCACAAAATGCCAGATGCTGGTTTAAATCGAAGGTAGACACAAAATGCTGGACCCGCTGAGTTACTCCAGCATTTTGTGTCTGCCTTCTATCCTTGGCTGAACCCCTGTCCTTGGCCCAGTCCCACGACCACATTTAAGTTTAAATGCTACTTGGCAGCTCTGTGGAAGACCCCGTCCAACACACGGCTGAGAGTTAACAGTGTGGTAATTAGCACGTGCAGACTTTTTCTGTGTGTGTTCCTTTATTTAATTTGTTTCTCCAATTTCTCTATACCAACATTTATATTTCCATTGATAATTTTGCTGCCTCTTTCGCTACCTGTAAGAGCATCACAGACCGTTTATAGAATCCTGACGACGGGTGCTGTCAGTACGGAGTTTGCATGTTCTCCCTGTGAGCGAGCGGGTTTTCTCCAGGTGCTCCGGTTTCATCCCACACTCACACAGATAGTGAAGATGGTTGTGAACGATTGCAGCAGGATCTGGATCGATTGGCCAGGTGGGTGGAGGAATGATTGATGGAATTGAATACAGAGAAGTGTGATATGTTGCGTTTTGGGACGTCGAACAAGGACAGGACCTACACAGTGAACGGTAGGTCTCTGGGTAGTGTTGTAGAGCAGAGGGATCTAGGAGTGCAGGTGCATGGTTCCTTGAAGGTCGATAAGGTGGTCAAAAAGGCTTTTGGCACATTGGCCTTCATCAGTCAGAGTATTGAGTAGAGAAGTTGGGAGGTCATGTTGCAGTTGTATAAGACGTTGGTGAGACCACATTTGGAATATTGTGTTCAGTTCTGGACACCATGTTATAGGAAAGATATTGTCAAGCTTGAAAGGGTTTAGAAAACATTTATGAGGATGTTGCCAGGACTAGAGGGTGTGAGCTGTAGGGAGAGGTTGAGTAGGCTGGGTCTCTATTCCATGGAGTGCAGGAGGATGATGGGTGATCTTATAGAGGTGTACAAAATCATGAGAGGAATAGATCGGGTAGAAGCACAGATTCTCTAGCCCAGAGTGGGGGAATCGAGGAGCTAAGGACAAAGATTTAAGGTGAAAGGGAAAAGATTTCATAGGAATTTGAAAGGGAACCTTTTCACACAAAGGTTGGTGGGTGTATGGAACAAGCTGCCAGAGGAGGTAGTTGAGGCAGGGAGTATCCCAACTTTTAAGAAACACAGGTACATGGATAGGACAGGTTTAGAGAGATATGGGCCTAATGCAAGCAAATGGGACTAGTGTAACTGGACATGTTGGCCGGCGTGGGCAAGTTTGGCCATAGGACCCGTTTCCACACTGTATCACTCTATGACTCTGACTCAAAATTGTGTGAGTTTGTAGGTTAATTGGCTTCTGTAAAAAAAACCATCATCCTTAGTGTGTAGGATAGCAGAGTCAGGGGATGTGGGGAGAAGGCAGGAACGGGGTACTGATTATGAATGATCAGCCATGATCACATTGAATGGCGGTGCTGGCTCGAAGGGCCGAATAGCCTACTCCTGCACCTATTGTCTATTGATAGAACTCTAGTGCCAGGATGATTGTCGGTTGCCACGGACTCAGTGGGCCGAAGGGCCTGTTTCCATGCTGTATATCTCTAAGTCAGCTGTTTATAGGTAAATCGCCTGTTTACCGAGACGCAAGCGACAGCAGATGCTGGAATCATGAGCTAAAAGAATGTAACTCAGCGGGTCAGGCAGCATCTGTGGAGAAAATGGACAGATGCATTTCGGGGCAAAGAATTGTCTGTCCATTTTCGCCACAGTTGCTTCTGACCGACTGAGTTCTCCAGCGTGTTGCGTTTTTCTCAACTTGTTTACTCTCATTTTCTATTTTCTCCCTTTGTTTTTTTATTCTTGGGTCATACGGACTAATTTACTTGTTTTTCAAACCCCACCTAATTACATCATGAAATTTATTTTAGCAACATGGGCGGTCACGGTGGCGCAGCGGTAGAGTTGCTGCCGTACAGCGAATGCAGCACCGGATAACCGGGTTCGATCCCAACCACGGGCGCTGTCTGTACGGAGTTTGTACGTTCTCCCCGTGACCTGCGTGGGTTTCCTCCGATATCTTCGATTTCCTCCCACACTCCAAAGATGTGCAGGTTTGTAGGTTAATTGGCTTGGTAAATGTAAAAGAAATGTCTCTAGTGTGTGTAGGATAGTGTTAATGTGGGGATCGCTGGTCGGCACCGTCCCGGTGGGCCAAAAGGGCCTGTTTCCGCGCTGTATCTCTGAAACTAAACTAAACAAAACATTATGAGTCATTTCCCTTCATGATCAAATCACACAGTTCAGGTCAACCACAAAAGAGTGGCTTTAGGTAAATGAAGAGAGTTGACTTGTCCAAGAGTCATTACAGCACAGAAACTGGCCCTTCAGCCCAACTTGTCCATGTTGACCAGGATCCTCATCTAAGCTAGTCCCATTTTTCTGCATTTGGCCAATATTCCTTTTCCTATCCATGTACCTGTCTCAACGTAATCAAAGACCTATCTCATTTTATCTTCTCCCCGCTCCCTAGTGCAGAAGGTACAGAAGCTTGAAAGCGCGCACCACCAGACTCAGGAACAGCTTCTTCCCCTCTGTTATCGGGCTTCTGAACGGTCCTTCCATAAGCTAGGGTGCTGTCCGATTCACCTCTACCCCATTGCGGACATTGGACTTTGTCTCTGGAACTGATGCGCTACAATGCTGAGAACTATATTCTGCACTCTGTATCTTCCCCTTTGCCCTACCTATTGTGCTTGAGTTTGACAATTGTATTTATGTGAGGTGTTATCTGGTCTGATTGATGTGTGATGAATCTGTAGAATTCATTGCCACAGACAGTTGTGGAGGCCAAGTCAGTGGATATTTTTAAGGTGGAGATTGACAGATTCTTGATTAGTACGGGTGTCAGGGGTTGTGGAGAGAAGGCAAGAGAATGGGGTTGAGAGGCAAAGAAAGATCAGCCATGATTGAATGGCGGGGTAGACTTGATGGGCCGAATGGCCTAATGCTGCTCTTAGTTTAGTTTAGTTTAGTTTAGTTTATGGTTACTGCACGGAAACAGGCCCTTCGGCCCACCGAGACTGCACCAACCAGTGATCCCCGCATATTAACACTATACTACACGCACTAGGGATTTACACCAATTTACACTACACCGTTTACACCAAGCCAATTCACCTACAAACCTGTACGTCTTTGGAGTGTGGGAGGAAACCGAAGATCTTAGAGAAAACCCACATGGTCACGGGGAGAACATACAAACTCCGTTCAGACAGCACCCGTAGTCGGGATTGAACCCGGGTCTCCGGTGCTGCAAGCGCTGTAAGGCAGCAACTCTACCGCTGCGCCACCGTGATCCCCCTGAGAACTTATGAACATATGGACAGCATGCAAAATTCAGATATTCACCGTACCTCGGTACAAGGTGACATTGATAAACCGAAACTTAAGTCTAAAATTATTTTTCATAAATTACAATGTGTAAAGGTTGAGGTATCTGATAGTCAATGTCGAAACAAGGAAAATAGGTGCAGGAGTAGGCCATTCGGCCCTTCAAGCCAGCACCGCCATTCAATGTGATCATGGCTGATCATCCATAATCAGTACCCCGTTCCTGCCTTCTCCCCATATCCCCTGACTCCGCTATTTTTAAGAGCCCCATCCAGCTCTCTCTTGAAAGCATCCAGAGAACCTGCCTCCACCGCCCTCTGAGGCAGAGAATTCCACACTCACCACTCTCTGTGAGAAAAAGTGTTTCCTCGTCTCCTTTCTAAATGGCCTACTCCTTATTTTTAAACTGTGGCCCCTGGTTCTAGATTCCCCCAACATCAGGAACATGTTTCCTGCCTCTAGTGTGTCCAAGCCCTTAAAAATCTTATGTGTCTCAATGAGATCTCCTCTCATCCTTCTAAACTCCAGAGTGTACAAGCCCAGCTGCTCCATTCTCTCAGCATATGACTGTCCCGCCATCCCGGGAATTAACCTTGTAAACCTACGCTGCACTCCCTCAATAGCAAGAATGTCCTTCCTCAAATTAGGGGACCAAAACTGCACACAATACTCCAGGTGTGGTCTCACTATTGCTCTGTACAACTGCAGAAGGACCTCTTTGCTCCTATATTCGATTCCTCGTGTTATAAATGCCAACATGCCATTCGCTTTCTTCACTGCCTGCTGTACCTGCATGCTTACTTTCATAGACTGATGTACTTGGCTGATCATCCTAAATCAGTAGCCCGTTCCTGCTTTCTCCCCATATCCTCATATTCCAGAACAAGGGGTCACAGTTTAAGGATAAGGGGGAAATCTTTTAGGACCGAGATGAGGAAAGCTTTTTTCGCACAGAGAGTGGTGAATCTCTGGAATTCTCTGCCACAGAAGGTAGTTGAGGCCAGTTCATTGGCTATATTTAAGAGGGTGTTAGATGTGGCCCTTGTGGCTAAAGGGATCAGGGGGTATGGAGAGAAGGCGGGTACAGGATACTGAGTTGGATGATCAGCCATGATCATATTGAATGGCGGTGCAGGCACCTATTTTCTATGTTTCTATCCCTTGATTCCGTTAGCCCGAAGATGTATACTCCTATCTCACATCCAGTCCTCCAGAGGCTGACGTCAGGATCATGAGCTTGTCCCATTGCTAATCCTTCCGCACCCTCACGTGATTGATGTACATTGGCAACAAAGGACACCAGGAATAGGCATCGCAAACACACGCGTCACCCAGCAACCAGCCACCTTGTGGGACTGCATTAGCAGTTAAATTCACGCACTGCTCACCGCTCCCTCCACTCACCTGACCCGTTGCCAGCTCCATTAGTTAATCTTCTCA
Source organism: Leucoraja erinaceus (assembly GCF_028641065.1). Lineage (NCBI taxonomy): Eukaryota > Metazoa > Chordata > Chondrichthyes > Rajiformes > Rajidae > Leucoraja > Leucoraja erinaceus. The sequence goes on from NC_073379.1 coordinate 10,722,544, forward strand.
CAGCAATAAAAGCCGCTGCTAAGCAAAGAAACAGTCTGCAAGCCAAGAGTTTGCCAAGGCAGGAGTTGCATGCACAGAACAAGGAAATCACACGTTGCAATTAAAGTAACTGGGGGGGCAAACTTATTTTCACAGAGAGGGCGGCGGGAGTGTAGAACGAGCTGCCAGAGGGGGTGGTTGAGGCAGGGACTATAACAACATCAGTCTGAAGAAGGGTCTCAAGCAAAAATGTCACCCATTCCTTCTCTCTAGAGATCTTGCCTGTCCCGCTGAGTTACTCAGGCATTTTTGCCTCCACAGCCGTCTGTTACTAAGATTCACCACCCTCTGACCAAAGAGTTTGGTCCATTTGTCCCCAAACCTTTCCTATCCGACTACCTGTCCAAGTGTCATTTAAATGCTGTTACTGTACCAGCCTCAACTACCTCCTCTGGCAGCTCGTTCCATGCACCCACCAGCCTCTGTGAGGAAACATATTGTTCCACACCAAAACTCTACATATGACATTCTTCCAGTTGTACTCTGATCCCCTTGCAGTCAAAGCCAGCATACGTTGCAGTCCTTATCACCTGGCTCAGCTGTTTTCAATGCCCTTCCTTAATTCATAAGGTCAGAATCAAAGACTTTTACTGGCAATCGTATTCACATTCAGAGAATTATAGAGGTGTACAGCACGGTAAAAAGCCCTTCGGCCCAGCTTGTTCATGCCGACCAATGTGGCAGACTGTTTAGTTAAGTTTAGAGATTCAGTGTGGAAACAGGCCCTTCATCCCACCGAGTCCGTGCCGACCAGCGATCCCAGCACATTAACACTATCCTATACACACTATGGACAATTTGCAATTATACCAAGCCAATTAACCTACAAGCATGCATGTCTTAGGAGTGTGGGAGGAAACCGGAGCACCCGGGGAAAACCCACGCAGGTGGGGAGAACGTACAAACTCAGTACAGACAGCACCCGTAGTTGGGATCGAACCAGGGTCTCTGGTGCTGTAAGGCAGCAACTCTACCACTCTGCCTCTACCCGTGCCACTGTTCCCGTGCTGTTCATAAGTTCAGGTTCACACGTGATAGGAGCAGAATTAGGCCATTCGGCCCATCGTCTACTCCGCCATTCAATCATGGCTGATCTATCCCTCCCTCTCAACCCCATTCTCCTGCCTTCTCTCTATAACCCCTGACACCCGCACTAATCAAGAATCTACATACTGTTGTAGGTTCTAATCAGATATCTGTCCAAATGTCTTTTAAACAAAGATTTAAACAATTTTTGGGCGGCCTGTTGGAGCAGTGGTAGAATTAATGCAGGGACCCGTATTCAACCCGGGTGTAGGAAGGAACGCGCGGACCCGGTGGGCCGAAGGGTCAGTTTCCACGCTGTATCTCTAAACGAAACCTTCAGAAGCGTTTCACTGTATTCCTGTATTCTATCCACAACTGAGCAAATGGAACTGCCCTAAAATGCTTTAACAGACGCTGTAGATAAGGTTATCAGACACTCTGTAAAATTTCCCCGAAGCCACTGACTCTTCCTATCAAGAAGGGCAGGAGGATTACGGAGACACCTTCCTAAGTCCTACACCCTGGGGCCAGGGACAGTGAAGGGAGAGACTGGGGTGAGGTTAGGTGAAAATCCCGAGGTACTCTACGTTTAAATAATCTTTATTTTATGGCATTGTAAAACAATTACGAGTAAATCAGGAATCCTTTTTGTCAATGTCTAACTTGCCCCTGATCAAGACTTTAGGATTTTACAGTCTTCACAGAAGTCACATCATCGCCTGATTCAGAGTTAAAGTGGACTGGAGACAGTCACAAAATGCTGGAGTAACTCGGTTGGGACAGGCAGCATCTCTGGAGAGAAGAAATGGGTGACGCTTTCGGCTCATAGAAACATAGAAACATATAAATTAGGTGCAGGAGTAGGCCATTCGGCCCTTCGAGCCTGCACCGCCATTCAATATGATCATGGCTGATCATCCAACTCAGTATCCCGTACCTGCCTTCTCTCCATACCCCCTGATCCCCTTAGCCACAAGGACCACATCTAACTCCCTCTTAAATATAGCCAATGAACTGGCCTCAACTACCCTCTGTGGCAGAGAGTTCCAGAGATTCACCACTCTCTGTGTGAAAAAAGTTCTTCTCATCTCGGTTTTAAAGGATTTCCCCTTTATCCTTAAGCTGTGACCCCTGGTCCTGGACTTCCCCAACATCGGGAACAATCTTCCTGCATCTAGCCTGTCCAACCCCTTAAGAATTTTGTAAGTTTCTATAAGATGCCCTCTCAATCTTCTAAATTCTAGAGAGTATAAACCAAGTCTATCCAGTCTTTCTTCATAAGACAGTCCTGACATCCCAGGAATCAGTCTGGTTCGAAACCCTTCTTCGGAAGGTTAGGCATCATGGTCAGAATTGATGCAGTGGGCTGAAGGGCCTGTACAACTCAATGACTCTGATCACCCCGAGAGGAAACAGTCAGGAAAAAAAACTTTGAAGACAGTCTGAATGGGGGTCTCAATCCGAATCTTGTTTGCTCAAGATTCCAGCATCTGCAGATCTCCAGAAAGAGGAAGGGTCTCGACAAGAAACGTCACCCATTCCTTCTCTCCAGAGATGCTGCCTGTCCCGCTGAGTTACTCCGGCATTTTGTGTCTATCTGCGGTGTAAACCACCACCTGCAATTCCTTCCTACACATTTTGTTTGTGGTTCTTCATGTCTCTCTTGCACTCATGTGCAGTTTGATTTAACTGGATAGACTTGCAGAACAAGCGTTTCACTGTATTCCTGTACAGGCGAAAATAAATAAATAAACCAAAATAACCCTTTACAGACCTTGCAACAGCCTTTATGGACACAGTCCTAGCTCTGTATCGGTGGGGAGTGAGGGGGGTGGAGAATGCTTTGCTGGGCTTCAGATGAAGTGATGTATGAAACCTCGCTGTGTCTGCGGAAACAGAAACATATTACTTCCGTTCAGGAAATTCAGATCTAAACCGAATTAGTCAGCTGCAATGTGTAGGAAGGAACTGCAGATGCTGGTTTACACCGAAGATGGACACAAAGTGCTGGAGTAACTCAGCGGGTCAGGCAGCATCTGTGGAGAACATGGTTAGGTGACGTTTCACAGAGTGCTGGAGTAACTCAGCGGGTCAGGCAGCATCTGTGGAGGAGGTGGATAGGAGATGCTTCAGTTCAGGACCTGACTTGAAACATCACCTATCCATGTTCTCCACGGATGCTGCCTGACCCGCTGAGTTACTCCAGCACATTGTGCTTTGCCCGTGAGCACCCACATTCACATTGGCTTGGCATAAGTGTACATTGTCCCTAGTGTGTATAGGATAGTGTTAGTGCGCGGGGATCACTGGTCGGTGCGGACCCGGTGGGCCAAAGGGCCTGTTTCTGCGCTGTATCTCTAAACTGAAGTAAAGTAAACCAAACGTGCGTGCAGGGCCGTGGGGAAGGGTCTGGAAGTTGGAGAGGAATGTGAGCCCCCACTGTCAGCCCTCTGCCTTGCAACTGTCCACACAGTGACAGGCAAGAGTACAATAGAGACACAATCCTCACGGCACATCACGAGACAGAGGCTCTCATATAGCTGTTCATTATCAGCTGCTGATATATTTAATCCCATTCGCAGACAGATGGATCTCCACTACACAGTGCCCCACTGATAACAACCACAGTGTTAAACAGCAGTAGACCCAGGCCCACTGGCAGTAGTTTTAGTTTTAAAGGCACGACATGGAAACAGGCCCTTCGGCCTACCGAGTCCATGCCGACCAGCAATCATCCATATACTAGTTCTGTCCTACGCAGTAGGAACAAGTTACAGAAGCCAATTAACCTACAAACCTGCATGTTTTGGGATTGTGGGAGGAAACCAGAGCACCTGAAGAAAACCCTCATGGTCACAGGGAGAACGTACAGACAACACCCATAGTCAGTATCGAACCTGGGTCTCTGGTGCAGTGAGGCAGCAACTCTATCGCTGTGCCACATTATCACTCAGTGTTGTAGTGACAGACCCGTCCCTACCAGTACTGTACCCCAGTGTTATAGTGACAGAAGGTAGACACAAAATGCTGCTGTAACTCAGCGGGACAGGCAACATTTCAGGAATGGGTGATGTTTCGGGTCGAGACCCTTCTTCAGACCCGACCCGAAACTGATGTCAGGGGAGTGGGCGGGACAAAGATAGAATGTAGTCGGAGACAATAAGACCGATGGGAGAACTGGGAAGGGGGAGGGGATGGAGAGAGAGGGAAAACAGGGGTTACTTGAAGTTAGAGAAGTTAATGTTCATACCGCTGGGGTATAAGCTACCCAAGCAAAATATGAGGCGCTGTTCTTCCAATTTGCGCTGGGCCTCACTCTGACAATGGAGGAGGCCCAGGACAGAAAGGTCAGATTGGGAATGGGAGGGGGAGTTGGTGCAGAGCGGTTGCTTAAGACGGACTGAGTGGAGGTGTTCAATGAAACGATCGCCGAGCCTGCGCTTGGTCTCGCCGATGTACAGGAGTCCACACCTGGAACAGCGGATACAGTAGATGAGGTTGGAGAAGGTGCAGGTGAACCTATGCCTCACCTGGAAAGACTGTTTGGGTCCTTGGATGGAGTTGAGCGGGGAGGTAAAGAGACAGGTGTTGCATCTCCTGCAGTTGCAAGGGAAAGTACCTGGGGAGGGGGCGGTTTGGGTGGGAAGGGACGAGTTGACCAGGGCGCTGCGGAGGGAACGGTCTCTGCGGAAAGCAGAAAGGGGTGGAGATGGGAAGATGTGACCAGTGGTGGGATCCCGTTGGAGGTGGCGAAAATGTCGGAAGATTATATGTTGTGTGCGACGGCTGGTGGGGTGGAAGGTGAGGACAAGGGGGACTCTGCCCTTGTTACGAATGGGGGGATGGGGATAGTGACAGGCCCCTCCCCACCGGTACTGTACCCCAGTGACATATCATGAACTCTTCCAGTTTTCCCTTTTCAAAGATCCCCTCCACCAGATTGTAAATTTACCTCCGCCTATCTACTTTTTGTGTCCATTAATTCACCTTTTCCCTCCGCACTTACAAGCACAGGCAGGTATCGATCCTGTGCTCCATAATCCTGACGTATCCTGTTGGACACGTTTCACAGAGTGCTGGAGTAACTCAGCGGGTCAGGCAGCATCTCTGGAGAAGGGGAATAGTTGACGTTTCGGTATAGGCGACCCTTCTTGAGAACAGACATGCTGCCTGACCCGCTGAGTTGCTCCAGCTTTTAGTGTCTATCTTTGGTGTAAACCAGCGTCTGCAGCTCCTTGCTACACATTTCCCATTAGCCTGCTGGCCTTTCGTTGTCCCATTCATACCCCATGGCTGCCTGCATTCCACCTTCTGTTCAGCTGCTGTTACGACTTAGCTTTCAACAAGCCTTTCCCTGAGCCACTACTGCACTGCCAGCATCTCCTGAACACACTTTCTCTCTTTGTCCAGCCTGGCTCTGAGCCCAGTTCTAGTCACCGCCTCCTTTCCGCTCATCACTGTATACGTAAGGCCACCGCCTCTCACACACCCCCCTCATGCTGGCTGTCTTAAAGCAAGCCTGTAACCAGTTGACCAGTTGTGCAGCAAGGAACTGTGCATGCTGGTTTAAACCGAAAATAGGCACATAAGTGCTGGAGTAAGTCAGCGGGACAGGCAGCATCTATGGAGAAAGGGAATGGGTGACGTTTCACAGAGTGCTGGAGTAACTCAGCGGGTCAGGCAGCATCTCTGTAGAAAGGAAATGGGTGACGTTTCGGGTCGAGACCGTTCTTCGGTTGGCACTTTGAACAGGAAGGAAAGGCTTCAATGAACGCCCACAAACACACACGCGTCAGCATAATAGAGGCTTCAGGAATATCAGAAATTTCCTGTATTTTCTTGCTTGGCGACTAACTTAATTTCAGCAGAGTTTGGGTTGGTCTCTCTGGAAGGTCAGGGATTGAGGGGAGACATGATGGAAGTACATGAAGTTACGAGAGGCAGAGATGGGAGAGACAGTCAGAATCCCCAGGGTGGAAATCTTAGTTTCAGCAGAGATCAGATGTACATGGATAGTTTTCTTGGAGTCTGATGGGGGAATGTGACTGACATCATATCACAGTATGAGAGGCATAGTTATAAAAAAATCTTTGAACTGCTTCAAAAGGTGACACCCTCTCCCCCCCCCCCCCTCCCCACCCCCATCGCCTATACATTTCCCTCCACGGATGCTGCCTGACCCACGAGAGGTGAATTGCCAGATACACCGAAACAGAACGATTCAATTCTTATTGCGTGTGTATGTGTGCGTATATATTTTGTGTATTTGTGTGTGTGTGTGTGTGTTTTGTGTGTATATGTGTGTGTGTGTGTATGTGTGTGTGTGTGTTTGTGTGTATATGTGTGTGTGTATATGCATATTTGTGTATATGTGTATGTATGTGTATATTTATGTGTATGTTTGTGTGCGTGTATGTATGTATGTATGTATGTGTGTGTACATGTATGTGTGTGTGGATGTATATGTGTGCGTATGTATGTGTGTGTGTATGTATGTGTGTGTATGTACGTGTGTGTGTGTATGTATGTATATGTGCGTATATGTGTGTGTGTGTGTGTGTGTGTGTGTATATGTGGGCGTATCTATCCTCAGCTGACCTCGAGGGACAGTGAGTTCGCACCTCTTAATCCTTCAGTTTATAAAACAGAAGGCGGATCTTTTATTTTTTTCCCCCTCTGCTGCTCGGAGGAGTGTTGGTTGGTGGAAGTGTTTCAGCGTGCACGGCGAGCAAGGTTGCATGAGGTCGTTTTGTACCGCTGCGGGGAGGCTGGTGGTGCTTTAAGGCTGGAACCCGCCTCACTCGCTCGCTCGCTGCTCGCTGCTGCTCCTGTGCCTCTCTCTCCGACCTATATAAGCGCGTTTGCTCGCTCTGCCAGACATTGCTGGCTCGAGTTTCTTCACCTCCTCCTAGGCGGTGGCGGCGGAACATGGCGGCTCTGTGCAACATATTGCTGAGGGCGAAACGCAGATGGTGCATCCTCAGCCTGGCGGGATGGAGGCGGCAGCAGCAGGTAGGAGGGAGAGGAGGGAGGGAGAGGAGAGGGAGAGAGGAGACAGCAAAGTGCAACATCTGGCAGCCAGCGAGTGTAGCAATTTGCAGCCCCCGGGAAACTGTTACATTACCTGCGCCTGCACGGTAGGCGAGGTGCCAATGCAGGCAGGCGCTGCACCAACACACACACACCTATCCCTCCCTCCCTGACCTTGTCCCTTCACCGCGGGCAGGACTCATGCAGCACAGATACACAGACAGACACATACAGACACCCCTCTCGTCTGGACACCGCTGCAGACATTTCTTTTGTGGCATTAAGAGTTCTGCTTCATCGTGTGTCATGACCTTTCTTTCATTCTGTGATTAGACTGGTGGTTGTGCGGGGTCAGAGAGCTCTGCTGCACGGAAACAGGCCCTTCGGCCCACCTTGTCTATGCCGCTTTCTTTGGAGTGTGCCGGCCGGAGGTGTGACCTTATTGGAGTCCCACGTTTCACGTTTATCCCCCCCCACGTCCCACCCACCGGCCCCACAATTCACTCCTCCTACTCACCTTCATTTGACATCCTTTTGTCATTTTACCCTTGCACTCGCATTACCGCTCTCTAGCTTTGCCTTCCTCTCCTCTCCTTATGTGACCCCCCCTTTACCTTTCACCACCTCACACCTCCAGTCTCTTCATCCAACCCATCTGCCATTCACCCCCCCCCCCTTCATGTGTATCCACCTATCAGTCGACAGGCTTTGTGCTGCCCCCACCTCGTTTTTTTTTTTTTCCCAGTTCCCCCACCCCCCCCCCCCCCCCCCCCACTCCAGTGTGAGGAAGGGTCCCGACCCGAAACGTCGGCAGTCCATTCCCTCCACACATGCTGCCTGACCCGCTGGTTTCCTCCAGCACTTTGTGTTCTGCTCTGAAATTCAGGCACTTGCAATGAAAAGGTCATAAGATCAATTATAAGAGTGATACAGGAAACAGGCCCTTCAGCCCAACTTGCCATACTGGCCAGCATGTCCCACATGCCAGTATTTGGTCCATATGCATCCAAACCTGAACTATCCATGTACCTTTCTAACTGTTTCTTAAACTTTGGGATAGTCCCAGCCTCAACTACCTCCTCTGGCAGCTCGTTCCATACACCCACTACCCTTTGTGTGGAAAAAGTTATCCCTCAGATTCCCATTACATTTTTTTTCCCCCTTCACCTTAAATCTCCGTCCTCTGGTCCTCGATTCCCCTACTCTGGGCAAGATACTCTGTGCGTCTACCCGATCTATTCCTCTCATGATTTCATACACCTCTATAAGATCATCCCTCATGCTCCTACGCTCCAAGGAATAGAGTCCCAGCCTGCTCAACCTCTCCCTGTAGCTCAGACCCTCGAGTCCTGGCAACATCCTCGGAAATCTTCTCTGTAGCCTTCCCAGCCTGACAACATCTTTCCTAGAACATGGTGCCAGTACTGAACATAATCTTCTAAATGTGGCCTCACCAAAGTCTCGTATAACTGCAACATGACCTCCCAACGTCTATACTCCAGTTCCTTGCAACTACACTGCTACAGTGCCATCTACCCAATGCAGAGTCCACACTCCCGGCGCTGTAGAGACTGACGGAGCTCAGCCGAGCCTGAGAAGGTGCCCTCTGCATCTGAGCTCTCACCCTCTGCATCTGAGCACTAACAAAGTGGTGCTGTATAAAATCGTGACGTGAATAGATAGTGTGAAATATTTTACCCAGAGTCGGGGAATCGAGAACCAGAGGACACGGGGTCATGGTGAGAGAGGAAAGCTGTACTAGTTCATAAGTGTGGGTGGCGCGGTGGCGCAGCGGTAGAGTTGCTGCCTTACAGCGCCAGAGACCCGGGTTTACGGGTGCTGTCTGTGCAGTTTGTACGTTATCCCCGTGACCTGCGTGGGTTTTATCCGAGATCTTCGGTTCCCCCCCCCCCCCAAACTCCAAAGACGTACAGGTTTGTAGGTTAATTGGCTTGGTATAAAAATTGTCCCTTAATTAATGGGCATAGGGTAGTGTTAATGTGCGGGGATCGCTGGTCAGCGCGGACTCGGTGGGCTGAAGGCCCTGTATCCGCACTGTATCTCTAAACTAAAACAGGCGCAGGGCTAGACCATTCGGCCCATCGTTTCTACTCCGCCGTTCAGTCATGGCTTTCCCTCTCAACCCAAGTAGGATCCTGAGGGGTAACTTTTTCCACACAGAGGGTGGTGGGTGTATGGAGCGAGCTGCCAAAGGAGGAAGTTGAGGCAGGGACTACAACAACATTTAAAGGGCATTTGGACATATATTTGATCAGCCATGATCATATTGAATGGCAGTGCAGGCTCAAAGGGCCGAATGGCCTACCCCTGCACCTATTTTCTATGTTTCTATGATAATGGTATATTGAGGGGGGAGGGAGGAGAGATGGATGTTTTTTGTGGGGCGAGTGTTGGGTCGGGTATATTTTGAGGGAGGTGGAGGAGCTGGACTGGGTGGGGTTTTATTTAGGGGGGGCATCCAGGTTGGGATTATTTAGGGGCAAAGTGCCATGCTAGGTTTAGTGGGGGCGGTGGATGAGGGAAAGAGCTGGACTGGGTTTACTTTAGGAGAATTTAGTGAATAGATTTTAGAGCAGTGAGAGGCTTGGATAGAGTGGTGTGGGAGCATCTAGGACTAGAGGTCACAGCCCCGGAATTAAAGGACGTTCCTTTAGGAAGGAGATGAGGAGGAATTTCTTTAGTCAGAGGGTGGTGAATCTGTAGAATTCATTGCCATAGAAGGTTGTGGAGGCCAAATCAATGGATATTTTTAAAGGCAGAGATAGATAGATTCTTGATCAGTACGGGTGTCGGGGGTTATGGGGAGAAGGCAGGAGAATGGGGTTAGGAGGAGAGATAGATCAGCCATGATTGAATGGTGAAGTCAATTTGATGGGCCGAATGGCCTAATTCTACTGTCACTTAAGATCTTATGAGATGGACACAAAATGATGGAGAAACTCAGCGGGACAGGCAGCATCTCTGGAGAGAAGGAATGGGTGACGTTTCGGATTGAGACCCTTCTTCAGACTGAGAGTCGGGAGAGGGAGACATAGAGATATGGAAGGGTAAGGTGTGAACACGAGAGATAAAAGGGGACGATGAATAAGGGAAATGTAAAACACATCAACATTGGTTGAGGGGAAGGTGACAACGAGGTGTACAAAGTAAAAATTAAACAGGAGGAAAGTGAAACTAGTTGGAGAACTAGGATGGGGGAGGGATGGAGCGAGAGGGAAAGCAAGGGTTACTTGAAGTTAGAGAGGTCAATATTGATACCGCTGGGTTGTAAGCTGCCCAGTTGGTGATAAGGATAGGAATGATTTGGAGGGATAGACACCAAATGCACGTATCTGACACTAGCCCAGAATGCCAACTTGGCTGGCAGGGAGAAGGTGGGCCAAAGGGCCTGTACAGCACAGTCTATGACTTGCTATAAAGGTGGTAACAGATATGTCTTCCTGACTTGGTGGTGAATCTGCAGAATTCTCTGTCACAGACGGCTGTGGAGTGGAAGTTAATGGATATATATTTAAGGCAGAGATAGATGGATTCTTGATTAGTACGGGTGTCGGGGGTTATGGGGAGATGGCAGTAGAATGGGGTTAGGAGGGAGAGATAGATCAGCCATGATTGAATGGCGGAGTAGACTTGATGGGCCGAATGGTCTCACTCTGCTCCTGTGCCGTGTGAACTTGGGAGTAACCTACCATAGTCACGGACTGCCACACCGAGTTTGTAAATAATACCTGGTCCTTGGCAAAGATCCATGAACTGGCTGACCGTGCGTGCCTGCCAGCTTTCCTTTAGCAGTTCGCGTCTGGCCACACAAGTGTTTCCAGTTCCAGCCTCTCTGACCTTGTACTAGGCATGGAGCTAATGGTAGGATCTGGTACTACGCCACATGTAATGCTGAGGCTCTATAAGGCGCTGGTCAGACCACATTTGGTGTACTGTGAGCAGGCAGTTCTGGGCCCAATATCTGAGGAAGGATGTGCTGGCTCTGGAGAGGGTCCAGAGGGGGTTTACGAGAGTGATCCCAGGAATGAGTGGGTTAAGATGTGATTGGCATTTGTTGGCACTGGGCCTGTACTCGCTGGAGTTTAGAAGGATGAGGGGGAAACTCATTGAAACTTACATTAGTGAAAGGCTTGGTTAGAGTGGATGTGGAGAGGATGTTTCCACTAGTGGGAGAGTCTAGGACCAGAGGTCACAGCCTCAGAATTAAAGGACGTTGTTTTAGCAAAGTGAGGGGGATTTTTTTTAGTGAGAGGGTGGTGAATCTGTGGAATTCATTGCCACAGAAGGCCGTGGAGGCCAAGTCAATGGATATTTTAAAGGCAGAGATAGATAGATTCTTGATTAGTACGGGTGTTAGTGGTTATGGGGAGAAGGCAGGAGAATGGGGTTAGGAGGGAAAGGTAGATCAGCCATGATTAAATGACGGAGTAGAGTTGATGGGCCGAATGGCCTAATTCTGCTGACGCCCACATACCAACTGCGTTCCTGTGCCCTGGGGAGGAGGAGTGGGGGGGGGGGGGGGGGAAAGAACGTGAGCATTCACTTTATCCGTGCCCCTCATAACATTGTAACCTTCTCAGCTCCAAAGGAAATAAAGTCCCAGCCAATGTAACCTCTCTGCCTGTACCTACCTGATCTCCCAATTGCCCAACACTTTAACTCCCCCTCCCATTCCCACACTGACCTTTCTGTCCTGGGCCTCCTCCATTGTCAGTGAGGCTAACTCCCCTAACTCTCAGTCTGATGAAGGGTCTGGACCTGAAACGTCACCCCATTCCTTCTCCCCAGAGATGCTGCCTGTCCTGCTGTGTTACTCCAGCACTTTGCGTCTGTCTACCTCCTTATCTCAATTGTTTCCTGTAATAAAACTACAGGATAAGCGGTGTCTGAGGAGTGGTCACTGATCAGAAGCATTTACTCGTCTCTCTCTCTGGCTGATCAATGTGTTCTCGGCAATGTATTTCTGATTAACATAGGTACATACTTAAAGTGGTACAATTACACATGACGTGGACATGTTGTGCTGAAGGATTTGGTTTTTGTGCTCCGACTCTCTGGCCCCAGCACCTGCACTGTTTTGAATGTTGAACCTTTACTAATGTGAGGGGAGCGTGGCCGAGCTCTGGCTGTACCGCGTCCTGCGTAAAGCCACCGGCACGGCCGCGCACCTTCTGTGAACGCGTTTAAGAAAGAACTGCAGATGCTGGCAAAATCGAAGGTAGACAAAAATGCTGGAGAAACTGAGCGGATGAGACATGCGAGGATTGCACGAGGCTGCCTCACCCGCTGCGTTTCTCCAGCAGTTTTGTCTACCTTCTGTGAACACGTGATTTGATGCCTGCCATCCGGGGCCGGGACGCATGTGATAGATGTGGCCCGCCATCCGCTCACAGACATGCGTCCCGGCCCCTACGCAGAACAAGGCTGTTCACCCCCCGATCTAAATGGCGTTAAGTTGGGGAAAAGGGGAAGTACAACAGGATCTGGGGTTCCTTGTTCATCAGTCTATGAAAGTAAGCATGCAGGTACAGCGGGCAGTGAAGAAAGGGAATGGCATGTTGGCCTTAACAACAAGAAGAGTTGAGTATAGGAGCAAAGAGGCCCTTCTGCAGTTGTACAGGGCCCTAGTGAGACCACACCTGGAGTATTGTGTGCAGTTTTGGTCCTCTAATTTGAGGAAGGACATTCTTGCTATTGAGGGAGTGCAGCGTAGGTTCACAAGGCTAATTCCTGGGATGGCAGGACTGTCATATGCTGAGAGAATGGAGCAGCTGGGCTTGTTTACACTGGAGTTTAGAAGGATGAGAGGTTATCTTATTGAAACATATATAAGATTATTAAGGGTTTGGACACGCTAGAGGCAGGAAATATGTTCCTGATGTTGGGGGAGTCCAGAACCAGGGGCTACAGTGGTAAGCCATTTAGAACAGAGATGAGGAAAAGCTTTTTCACATTTTTGTGAATCTGTGGAATTCTCTGCCTCGGAGGGCTGTGGAGGCCGGTTCTCTGGATGCTTTCAAGAGAGAGCTAGATAGGGTTCTTAAAGATAGTGGAGTCGGGGGATATGGGGAGAAGGCAGGAACGGGGTACTGATTGGGGATGATCAGCCATGATCACATTGAATGACGGTGCTGGCTCGAAGGGCTGAATGGCCTACTCCTGCACCTATTGTCTATTGTTGCTCCAGCACTCTGTGAAATATCATCTATCCATGTTCTCCAGAGATGCTGCCTGACCCGCTGAGTTACTCCAGAACTCTGTGCTTTGCTCCGCAGTCCCTTGTGTCCGCAGGTTAAAGCTCGCTCTGCATTGCATCAACACTCACACCGGGGGCACAGACAAGAGCAAAACAGCTGATATCAAGGGGAGCACAAGCATCCGCAGATGATGGAATCTTGAGCAATAAAATAGACAGAAAGTGCTGGAGGAACTCAGTGGGTCAGGCAGCATCACTGGAGAAAAGGAATAGGTGACATTTCGGGCTGGGACCCGTCTCTGTCGGATAGAGTCGGGGTGAGGGGTGAAAAGTGAAAAAGGGAGGTGGGCTGTTGACAAAGCCTGGCAAGTAATAGGTGGATATATCTGGGGGAGGGGTGGGTTGATGATTGAAGTATGTGACAAAGGCTAGAGGTCAAACAGTGTCAGATAGGAAGATTGACAGAAAATGCTGGAGTAACTCAGCGAGGACGGGCAGCATCTCTGGAGGGAAGGAATGGGGACGTTTCAGGTCTGAAGAAGCCTTTGGAAGGGTCTTGACCCGAAAAGTCGCCCATTCCTTCTCTCCAGAGATGCTGCCTGACCCGCTGAGTTACTCCAGCATTTTGTCTATCTTCGGCTGAAACCAGCATCTGCAGTTCTTGCCTACAGACAATGAGACTCGAAAACAACAACAAGATGATGTGGTTAATGAGTGGATAATCTAATCTGCAAAACATTCCCCATCCAGACAACAATCTGTCTCTGAAGGTCACCAAGACCAAAGAGATGATTGTAGGGTTCAGGAGAAGGCAGGCTGCCCGCTCCTCAAACAACCCCCCCCCCCCCCCCCCCCCCCATCAATGCGTCCATTGTGGAGGGGGTGAGCTACATCAAATCCCCAGGGGTGCACCTTGCTGATGACCTCTCCTGGTCTCTCAAGACTACACACCTAGATGGGTGTGCTCAGCAGGGTCTATACTTCCTCCGGGGGCTGAACCGAGAGAGGCTTCCCCCACCCATCCTCCCTATGTTATACCACAGAGAGAGTCATGACCAGCTGCATCACCGTCTGGTCCGGGAGATGCACCGCATCAGGCAGGAAGCCCCTGCAGCCGATTAGTCAGGACAGCGGAGAACATCATAGAGGAGCCTCTCCCATCCATTTCGGACATTTTCAACAAAGGATGCCTCCGAATAGCCTCCAACATTAGAAAAGAACTCCTCCCACCCCGCCCGTGGACTCTTTGCCCCTCTGGCATGAGGGAACAGAGCATCAAGGCCAGCACCACCAAGATGTGCAAGAGCTTCTTCCACCTGTCTGTTAGAATGACGAACACACTGCTGCCCCCGAACGCACGCACACACGCACCTCATCTAAATCACACACCTCTGCTGCACTGGCACCTTCTATCAATATCACCACCAACAACAGAATGGTTAAACACAAATTTAAACCCGTTACCAAGGATGGGGGGGGGAGGGGGGGGGAGAGGTATATCTCCATCTTCTCTCTTCTCATTTGTTTTCTTTTCTCTTGCACTTGGCAGCTTAGGGGTCGTTTTCTTGCTTTCTCTCATTTTATTTCTCTTTCCTTATTCTCTTTTTTTCTCTCTTTTTTCCTTTTTTTTAAATTTAGGTTTTAATGTTAAACATGAAGCTGTACAATAATTGTATAACTGTTATGTCGATCGCCTTATCCCTGTACAATGGCTTCTAATTAAATAAATAAATGAATGAATGAATGACTGACTGAATAAGATGGAAAAAAAAATCGCCCACCATGTACCTTGCACCTCAGTCCCGTGAGGAACAACATTTCGTTCAAATGTATACTTGCATGTTCGAATGACAAATACATTAACTATTATCATTACCCAGGTCAGTCCAAACAGCTAAAGCTAAAGCAATCGGAGGCTCTCCAGTGAAAGATAGAGGAACTCGCTACAGTACGGAGTCACTGCATGGCCGCTCACCACCAATGTGAACACGATGACAACCCTAGAGACACCAATTCACCCCCAGTCTTAGAACATGGGGCAGTACAGCACAGGAACAGGCCATTCAGCCCACAATGTCCATGCTGAACTTGTGCCCGGTTAATCTAATCTCCTCAGCCTGCACATGATCCATATCCCTCCATCCGCACATGTCCATGTGCCTATCTAAAAGACTCTTAAACACCACTATCGTATCTGCCTCCACCCCCATCCCTGTCAGCACGTTCCAGGCACCCATCCCCCTCTGTGTAAAAAAACATGCTCCACACATCTCCTTTAAACTTTGCCCCTCTCACCTTAAAGCTAGGCAGCTGAACCTCAACTAGAGAGCAGTCCTGCACTACTATCTATCTCATTGGTGACCCTCGGACTATCTTTTTTTTTTAAGTTTAGAGATAAAATGAAGAAACAATAAATTGCCTGACCCGCTGAGTAACTCCAGCACTCAGTGAAACGTCACCTATCCATGTTCTCCAGAGATGCTGCCTGACCCGCTGAGTTACTCCAGCACTCTGTGAAACGTCACCTATCCATGTTCTCCAGAGATGCTGCCTGACCCGCTGAGTTACTCCAGCACTGTGTGAAACGTCACCTATCCATGTTCTCCAGAGGTGCTGCCTCACCCGCTGAGTTACTCCAGCACTCTGACAGTTTTTCTCTGAGGATCTGCTGGTGATGAGTATCACTGTGGTCTGCTTATTTTCCCTAGAGCTGTGGCTGCCTTCTCTCCACCAGTGCCCTGCGACGCACAGAGTTCTATGATGACCCAGTAGCTGCTGTGCAGGACATACCAGACGGAGCCACACTGCTGGTCGGAGGTAAGCTGACCATGACGTCCCTCTCCCCGTGCCCTTGACCGCGCCGCGTGCGGTGGCAACCAGTCTACTCCGCCATTCAATCATGGCTGATCCATTGTGAACACACAATGCTGGAGTAACTCAGTGGGACAGGCTGCATCTCTGGAGAGCAGGAATGGGCGATGTTTCAGGTCGAGACCCTTCTTCAGACCCGACCTGAAACGTCGCCCATTCCTTCTCTCCGGAGATGCTGCTTCACCCGGTGAGTTACTCACCCGCAACTTCTTTATCTTTCCCTCTCAACCCCATTCTCCTGCCTTCTCCCCATAACCTCTGACACCCGCACTAATCAAGAATCTATCTATCTCTGCCTTAGAAATATCCATTGACTTGGCCTCCACAGCCTTCTGTGGCAATGAATTCCACAGATTCACCATCCCCTGGCTAAAGAAATTCCTCCCCATCTCCTTCCTAAAGGTACGTCCTTCAATTCTGCGGTTATGACCTCTGGTCCTAGACTCTCCCACTAGTGGAAACATCCTCTCCACATCCACTCTATCCAGGCCTTTCACTATTCGGTAAGTTTCAATGAGGGCACCCCTCATCCTTCTAAACTCCAGCGAGTGCACTTAGTGCACCCATCGGCCAATTTTGGTGAATCTCCTCTGCACCCCTCTCCAGTGTAGTCACCACCACCTTCCAGTGTGGTATCCGACACTCCACGCCCACTCCCCCCTATGACCTGACCAAAGGTTTATTAAGACAGACACAAAAAACTGGAGTAACTCAGCGGGACAGTCAGCATCTCTGGAGAGAAGGAATGGATGACGTTTCGGTCCGAGTTCCTTCTTCAGACTCGGAACGTCACCCATTCCTTCCCACCAGAGATGCTGCCCGTCCCGCTGAGTTGCTCGGGCATTTAGTGTCTATATTCGGTTGAAACCAGCATCTACAGTTCCTTCCTACACTATGTCTTATAAAGTTGTACCCAGAACCCCTCGGATTAATCCTCCATGCCCTTGCTCATGGATTGTGTCTCCTTGGACACCCGTTCTGCACCTTGAGGGATAATTGCACTCACTTTCTCAGCATTTTATGGTAATCCCAAAAATGTGTTGCTACATGTTATTGTTAGAATTAAACACCATCTTAGTCACACAGTTAAATCGCCAGTTAGTCACACAGCGTGGAAATAGGCCCTTCGGCCCAACTTGCCCACGCCGACCAACATGTCCCATCTGCACCAGTCCCACCTGCCCGCATTTGGCCCATATCCCTCCAAACCCGTACTATCCATGTATCTGTCTTAACTGTTTCTTAGACGTTGTGATGTCCCAGCCTCAACTACCTCCTCTGGCAGCTTGTTCCATACACCCACCACCCTCTGTGTGGAAAAGTTACCCCTTGGATTCCTATTCCTGGATGGAGTGGATGTGGAGAGGATGTTTCCACTAGTGGGAGTGTCTAGGACCAGAGGTCGCAGTCTCAGAATTGAAGGGCGTGCCTTTAGGAAGGAGATGAGGAGGAATTTCTTTAGTCAGAGGGTGGTGAATCTGTGGAATTCTTTGCCACAGACGGCTGTGGAGGCCAAGTCAGTGGATATTTTTAAGGCAGAGATAGATAGATTCTTGATTAGTGCGGGTGTTGGGGGTTATGGGGAGAAGGCACGAAAATGGGGTGAGGAGGGAGAGATAAATCAGCCATGATTGAATGGCGGAGTAGACTTGATGGGCCGAATGGCCTAATTCTGCTGCTATCACTTATCTTTCCCCCTTCACCGTAAATCTATGCCCTCTGGTCCTTGATTCTCCTACTTGTCTACCCGTCCCTTGCTCCCTTGAGTGTTCTCTACTTGAACGTGATGAGCTTGGAGCCATTGGATGTGCGGCCATATTCTGTCCTGACCTGTACCCCTCTCTGATTTCTTTCTCCCCCCCCCCCCCCCCCCCCCCCCCCCCACCCACCCATCCTCTCTGCCTTAGGGTTTGGGCTGTGTGGCATCCCAGAGAACCTCATCGGGGCGCTGCTGAAGACGGGCGTTACGGACATCACTGCCGTCAGCAACAATGCGGGGTGAGTGGGGATCAGGCCCTTAACTCTGGAGATGTTGCAGAACAGGTTTGCTGCTGGCATTAGGCGGCAGTAGCTGTTGGGAGAGGTTAGACAAACTTGATCTGTCATCTCTGGAACCGAGGCCTGACGGGAGTACATTAGTCATCATTACAGTCAGGAATTTGCAATACGTAAAGGGCCTGTCCCAATATGCGATTTCTTCGGCGACTGCCGGCGTTATATCAGGGTGTTATATGTTTGGCAGATGCAGTATAATGTGGATAAATGTGAGGTTATCCGTTTTGGTGGCAAAAACGGGAAAGCAGACTATTATCTAAATGGTGGCCGATTGGGAAAGGGGGAGATGCAGCGAGACCTGGGTGTCATGGTACACCAGTCATTGAAGGTAGGCATGCAGGTGCAGCAGGCAGTAAAGAAAGTGAATGGTATGTTGGCTTTCATAGCAAGAGGATTTGAGTATCGGAGCAGGGAGGTTCTACTGCAGTTGTACAGGGTCTTGGTGAGACCACACCTGGAGTATTGCGTGCCATAGAGGGAGTGCAGAGAAGGTTCACCAGACTGATTCCTGGGATGTCAGGACTGTCTTATGAAGAAAGACTGGGTAGACTTGGTTTATACTCTCTAGAATTTAGGAGATTGAGAGGGGATCTTATAGAAACTTACAAAATTCTTAAGGGGTTGGACAGGCTAGATGCAGGAAGATTGTTCCCGATGTTGGGGAAGTCCAGGACAAGGGGTCACAGCTTAAGGATAAGGGGAAATCCTTTAAAACCGAGATGAGGAGAACTTTTTTCACACAGAGAGTGGTGAATCTCTGGAACTCTCTGCCACAGAGGGTAGTTGAGGCCAGTTCATTGGCTATATTTAAGAGGGAGTTAGATGTGGCCCTTGTGGCCAAGGGGATCAGAGGGTATGGAGAGAAGGCAGGTACGGAATACTGAGTTGGATGATCAGCCATGATCATATTGAATGGCGGTGCAGGCTCGAAGGGCCGAATGGCCTACTCCTGCACCTAATTTCTATGTTTCTATGGTTCTATGTAGCCTTTTCATGCCTTTTTCGATGATTTCACCAGGATAATGCCTTTTTCACGATCGAGTACCTAAATCAGCCTTTTTTTGCCATTTTGCTAAAAGGTTGTGCTATTTTCTCTCGTTGTACCGTGATTACACGTTAATATGAATGTTATTATTAACGTGTTAACATTGTATAAATTACAAAAAAAAATCCACCACCGGGGGCGCCAACGTTGGTCGTTCATTCGTTCATGCAGCTGCCGGCTGGTTCAGTCTTCTCCAAATTCTACTTATTACTTCCAATTTTGCAAACTTCCCACAAGCTGCCACTTCCCTTGAGAACGTGGCGGAACATTAGTGAATAACTTGCAGGTTTTCAACAAAGTAACTGACGATATCCATAAAGTTCCTGGCGATGTAGGTAAAGACATACAAGGAAAATGTGAGAGAGTGATTTTAGCTAACAAAGATCTTGAAGAAATACAAAACAAAGCTAAGGTTCACAAAGGTAGTTGTAATGCACAAGATATCGACATGAATATAGAGTCTGTAGCTTGTTTCGGGAATGCACCAGTGACCTCAGCTGAGGTAGAAAGAAGTTTTTCACAACTGAAGCATATTCTGTCTGACGGACAGCATAGTTTAACAACAGATAATTTGAAAAAAAAAATGCTGGTAATTATGTGCAACCAGGCAACTTTGGTCATTTAATGTAGAGTACCTATATGTTATCATTTTAAACCATATTTTGGTGGTGGAAATACATGCCTTTTTATACCTTTTTTGGTCTATAACTGCCTTTTTCGTGCCTTTTTTGTAATTTTTATTATGCCTTTTTTGCTTGCCTATTTGATCAGCCATGATCATATTGAATGGCAGTGCAGGCTTGAAGGGCGGAATGGCCTACTCCTGCACCGATTTTCTATGTTTCCTTTCAGAGTATTTTAGTGCCTAAACATCCTGGCTTTAATAATCATCATTATCATCATAATTATACTTTATTAGCCAGGTATGTTTTGCAACATACGAGGAATTTGATTTGTCATAGTCATATCAATAAAAAGCAACGGAACACACAAAACACATTTTAACATGAACATCCACCACAGTGACTCCTCCACATTCCTCACTGTGATGGAAGGCGAAAAAAAACGTTCAATCTCTTCCCTTCTTTGTTCTCCCACGGTCGGGGGCCTCGAGCCTTCCGTTGACGGGACGATCTTGGCTTCCGTAGCCGGTGGCGTTGGGGCCCTCCGTGTCGTGGCGATCAAGCTCCTGCAACGGGGGGGATTCTCAGCTCCCCCGCGCCGGGCAATTGGACCCCGGGTCGGGGCTGGTCAAAACCTTCAGCATCGTTCGGAGCTTCCCAACATCGGTCTCTGCCCGAGACTGCGAGCTCCTCGATGTTGAAGTCCGCAGGCTGCGGTTGGAGTGTCGATCGTAGGCAAGGGATCGCAGCCTCCAATGGTAAGTCCACAGCTCCGCGGTGGGACTCAAAGTCAGTCTTGAGCAAGGCCGCCAGCTTCATGATGTTAGGGCTCAGAGCGACCGGAGATACGATCCGGAAAACAATCACATCTCCAGCTAGGTAAGAGATTGAAAAAAAGTTTCCCCCCCCCCCTTCTTTCCCCCCCCCCCCCCCCTCACAAAAAACACACCAAAGAACATTCACACAAACTTTTAAAACACACTAAACATAACAAAACAAAGACAGACAGACAGACTGTTGGTGAGGCTGCCATTGTGCGGTGCCCCCATAATTACGGGAGGCAGAGACAAGGTAGACAGACAGAACCTTTTCTTTCCTGGAGTAGAAATGTCAAAGACTAGAGGGCATAACTTTATGGTGAGAGGGGCAAAGTTTAAAGGAGATGAGCGGGGCAAGATATTTTACACAGAGGGTGGTGGGTGCCTGGAACGCGCTGCCAGGGGTGGTGGTGGAGGCAGATATGACAGTGGGGTTTAAGAGGCTTTTAGACGGGCACACGGATATGCAGGGAATGGAGGGGTGTGGACCACGTGCAGGCAGAGGAGATTAGTGTAACAATGAGGGAGGGCAAGTACCACTGAGGGTGAGGGGTTGAAGTCTGCACCCTCTGGCAGCATCCGGTGAGGGGCGGGAGTGATGTGGAGGCAGGGGGGTGGGTGGGGATCTATGTCTGACCCTTGTGTCAAGAGTGTTGTCGTATGCACCAACCTCTTGGGGCAACTTAAAAGGCCCCTAAAAGCAGTCGCCTACAATTAGTGGCCACACGATGGCGCAGCAGTAGAGTTGCTGCCTCACAGCGCCGGAGACCCGGGTTCAATCCTGACTACGGGTGCTGTCTGTACGGAGTTTGTACGTTCTCCCTCTGACCTGCGTGGGTTTTGTCCGAGATCTTCGGTTTCCTCCCACACTCCGAGGACGCATAGGTTTTTAGGTTATGTGGAGTTCTCTGCCACAGAAGGCAGTGGAGTCCAATTCACTGGAAGATTTTAAGAGAGAGTTAGATAGAGCTCTAGCGGAATCAAGGGATATGGGGAGAAGGCAGGCACGGGTTACTGATTGTGGATGATCTGCCTCACAATGCATGGCAGTGCTGCCTCAAAGGGCCGAATGGCCTCCTCCTGCACCTATTTTCTATGTTAATTGTCCATAGTGTGTAGGATAGTGATAATGTGCTGGGATCGCTGGTCGGCGCAGACTCAATGGGCCGAAGGTCCTGTTTCCGCGCTGTATCTCGAAACTAAACTAAGTAGATGGCTGGATTGTAATCGTGTGTTGTCTTTCCGCTGACAGGTTAGCACGCCACAAATAAACCTTTCACTGTACCTCGGTACATGTGACAATAAACAAAATATACAAAAATCAATTATACTCTAATGACTATAATACCCGGTATCCATAAAAATTGATGTCTTTAGTGCCACAAAAGACACAGCATTTAGTTCAGTTTAGTTTATTGTCACGTGTACCACGGTACAGTGAAAAGCTTTTGTTGCTTGCTATCCAGTCAGCGGAAAGACAATACGTGATTACAATCAATCCATTCACGGTGTACAGATACAGAATAACGTTTACTGCAAGGTAAAGTCCGATTAAGGATAGTCCGAGGGTCACCAATGAGGTAGATAGTAGTTAAGGACCGCTCACTAGTTGTTCCATGGTTGCACAGTCCATAGAAGAACATCTGAAGATTGGTCTCGACCCGAAACGTTGCCTATTTCCTTCGCTCCATAGATGCTGCCTCACCTGCTGAGTTTCTCCAGCATTTTTGTCTACCTTTGATTTTCCAGCATCTACAGTTCCTTCTTAACCATAGAAGATCATAGTTGCTGAGGTTAGTGTTGTGCAGTATTCAAGAGCCTGATGGTTGTTGGGAAGAAGCTGTTCCTGAACCTGGAGGTCAGGGTTTTCAGGCTCCTGTACCTTCTTCCTGTTGGTAGCAGTGAGAGCAGAGCATGGCCAGGGTGGTGTGGATCTCTGATGATGGTGGCTGCTATTTTTGAAGCAGCACCTCCTGTAGGTCCCTTCGATGGTGGGGATGTCGGTACCCGTGATGGACCGGGGCAGTGATGGTCACCACTCTCTGTAGATCCCTTTGATGGTTGGGAAGGTCAGTATCCGTGACGTTCACAGATGCTGAGGATGGTGGTGTGCAGGTGATGGCAGCTGAGAAGAAGCTGTTCTTGAACCTGGTTGAGTTTAGTTCAGAGATACAGCGAGGAAGCAGGCCCTTCGGCCTGCCGGGTCCGCGCCGACCAGCGATCCCCGCACACCAACACCAATCTACCCAATTTTTACATACACCAAGCCAATTAACCTACAAGCCTGTACGTATTTGGAGTGTGGGAGGAAACCGGAGATCGCGGAGAAAACCCACGCAGGTCACAGGGGGAAGAACGTGCAAACTCCCTACAGACAGCACCCGTAGTCGGGATCGAACCCGGGTCTCCGGCGCTGCAAGCGCTGTAAGGCTGCAACTCTACCACTGCGCCACCGTGACCGCTGCTTCTCGGTCTCCTGATGGGAGCGTGGCCCGCAGGGTGTGGTGGGTCTGTGCTGCCTTATGCGTGAACCTTGTCCTCTCTGCAGGGTGGACAACTTTGGTCTGGGACTCCTGCTCCACACCAAGCAGATCAAGCGCATGGTGTCCTCATACGTGGGCGAGAACGCGGAGTTTGAGCGGCAGTACCTCGCCGGGGAGCTGGAAGTGGAGTTAACGCCACAGGTGAGGAACTCTACTGAACCAGCCAACATGTCCGCATCCACTCCCCCCACCCCTCCCCCCACATTCCATTAGGACTTCTACCTCCATGTGTCTTCGCCTCATAGTCATTCCGCACGGAACCGTGATCTTTAACCCAACTTGTCCACACCGGCCAACATTTGGAATTCATTGCCACAGACGGCATTGGAGGCCAAGTCAATAGGTATTTTTAAGGCAGAGATAGATAGATTCTTGATTAGTACGGGTGTCAGGGGTTATGTGGATAAGGCAGGAGAATAGGGCTGAGAGGGAAAGATAGATCAGCCATGATTGAATGGTGGAGTAGATGTGATGGACCGAATGGCCTAATTCTGCTCCTATCACTTATGACCTAATGTCCCATCTGCATGAGTCCCGCCTGCCCACCTTAGGCCCATATCCCTCCAAACCTGTCCTATCCATGTACCTGTCTAAATGATCCTTAAACATTGGGATAGTCCCCACCCTCAACTACCTCCTCCGGCACTCCGTTCCATACACCCACCACCCTCTGCATGAAAATGTTCCAGGTCAGGTTCTTATTAAATAACTTTTCCCCTTCACCTTAAGCCGATGTCCTCTGGCTCTCGATTTCCCAACTCTGGGCAAGAGACTCTGTACATCTGCCCAATCTATTCCTCTCATGATTTTATACGCCTCTATAAGATCACCCCTCATTCTCCTGCGTTCCAAGGAATAGAGTCCCAGCCCACTCAACCTCTCCCTATAGCTCAGGCTTTCGAGTCCTGACAACATCCTCGTAAATCTTCTCAGTAGCCTTTCCAGCTTGACAACATCTTTCCTATAACATGGTGTCCAGAACTGAACACAATATTCTAAATGCGGTCTCACCAATGTCTTATACAACTGCAACATGACCTCCCAACCTATACTCAATACTCTGACTGATGAAGGCCAATGTGCCAAAAGCCCTTTTGACCACCTTATCTACCCGTGATGCCACCTTCAAGGGAACCATGCACCTGCACTCCTAGATCCCTCTGCTTTACAACGCTTCCCAGAGGCCTACCGTTCACTGTGTAGGTCCTGCCCTTGTTAAACGTCGCAAAATGCAGCACATTTCACATTTAATTCACATTTCTCTGTATTAAATTCCATCAACCATTCCTCAGCCCACCTGGCCAACTGATCCAGTTCCTGCTGCAATCGTTCACTACCACCTTCACTGTCTATAATATCACCCACTTTAGTGCCATCTGCAAAGTTGCTCATCATGCCATGTACGTTGTCGTCCTTCACTAATGTCTCCTCCCCTGCATTCCCTTCACATCAGAGACTGTCTGGAAAATGCTCAGCAATTCAATATTCGCTGACTCTCACAAAGAACGGCACGTGACCAGGCCCTTCGGCCCACAATGTTTATGCTCAACATGATGCCAGCTAAAATGCCGGAAAGAACTGCAGATGCTGGTTTAAATCAAAGGCACCCATTCGCCCATTCCTTCTTTCCAGAGATGGTGCCTGTCCCGCTGAGTTACAGCAGCATTTTGTGTCTACCTTCGATTTAAACCAGCACCTGCAGCACTTTCTTCCGCATGGTTTTAGGGTGTGGCCATTTTTTTTTTTGAAGTTGTAATGAGACAAATGGAACCAGACAAACAAATCTGGATCATTACACTTTAATTGAAACCTAATTTAAAGTCAAATCTAGTGATCCCTGCAGGGATATAGCTGGCTTGTAGCCATCAGCTGGGGGACATGCAGGAGAGGTAAGGAGATAACTGTGCGAGGAGCTGGATAGTAACGGGTGCTGTCTGTACGGAGTTAGTTCCTTCTCCCCGTGAACTGCCTGGGTTTTCTCCAAGATCACCAGATTCCCTGCCTCGGAGGGCAGTGGAGGCGGGTTCTCTGGATACTTTGAAGAGAGAGCTAGATCGGGCTCTTAAAGATAGCGGAGTCAGGGGATACGGGGAGAAGACAGGAACGGGGTACTGATTGGGGATGATCAGCCATGATCACATAGAATGGCGGTGCTGGCTTGAAGGGCCGAATGGCCTACTCCTGCATCTATTGTCTATTCTCTCCGGTTTCCTCCCACACTCCAAAGACGCACAGGTTTGTAGGTTAATTGGCTTGGTATAAGTGTAAAATTGTCCCTAGTGTGCGGGGATCACTGGTCGGTGCGGACCCGGTGGGCCAAAGGGCCTGTTTCCACGCTGAACCAAACTAAACAAAGTGACAAAGGCTGGAAGTGAGACCGGTAGGAATGAAATGTAAAGATGGTGGGGGTGATATGGATGGGGAGGGGCAGGATAGAGAGGAGTGATAGTGGGAAATATGAGTGTGTACGAGGGTGTGGTGGTGTGGGTGCCATGAGAATGCCATCTGGAGTGACTCAACGCGCCAGGCTCTTGATGTTGCACCATCTCCAGTCAAGTCCCAGCGAGTCGCATCAAGAACCTTTTCATTTAATACTGAATATTTTTACACAAAGGGACGATTGGGTGCCTGGAACATGCTGCCGGGTGGTGGTAGATACGATAGTGGGGTTTAACAGGCGTTTTGACAGGCACGTGGGTATGCAGGGAATGGAGGGACGTTGGCAGTTGAGTTGGTCTTGATAGCATGGACATTGTGGGCCGAAGGGCCTGTTCCTGGTCTGTACTATTCTCATGGGTCACCACTCTCTGAAGAAATATCCACCTCGCCTCCTTCTGAAAGTCCTTTCTCCACCCGCCGATCTTGAGAATGGTGTTTTGTCTCCACCCCCCCCCCCACTGCTGCCCCACCTCATGTCCCCTGCTCTTTCCACCTTCCTCCCCCCCCCTCTCCTCCTGCACACACTCCCCCCCCCCTCCTGCACCCCCCACCCCCCCCTCCTGCACACCCTCCCCCCCCTCTCCTGCACCCTCCCCCCTCTCCCCTCACCCTCACCTCCCCCCCCCCTCCTGCACCCTCCCCCCCCCTCTCCTGCACCCTCCCCCCCTCTCCTGCACCCCCCCCCCCCTCTCCTCCCCCCACCCCCCCCCCCCTCTCCTGCACCCCCCCCCCCCCCCCCCTGCCCCCCCCCCCCCTGCACCCCCTCCCACCCCCTCCCCCCCTCCCCCCCTCTCCTGCACCCTCCCCCCCTCTCTCCTGCACCCTCCCCCCCCTCTCCTGCACCCTCCCCCCCCCCTCCTGCACCCCCCCCCCTCTCCTGCACCCCCCCCCCCCTCTCCTGCACCCCCCCCCCCCCCCCCCCTCCTGCACCCCCCACCCCCCCCCCTCTCCTGCACCCCCCTGCACCCCCCCTCTCCTGCACCCTCCCCCCCCTCTCCTGCCCCCTCCCCCCCCACTCCTGCACCTCCCTCCTGCCCCCCTCCCCCCCCCCCCCCCCCCCCACCCCCCCCCCCTCTCCTGCACCTTCCCCCACCCCTCCACCTCCTCCCCCCCCCCCCCCCCTCTCCTGCAGGGTGCTGTGATACACACGTCACAAACCCAGCTCCCCCTCTACTGCATGGAGAGGATGTTGGGGTCCTGAACGCTGGTGCTATTGAGGACGAGGACCAGTGCATTTGTGACTGAGTGGGGGAAGGAGGTTTGCTGACCTGTGTATCGTGGCCCCCCCTGTTCACCCACATTGTTCCCACAGGGAACGCTAGCGGAGAGGATCCGCGCCGGGGGTGCCGGCATCCCCGCCTTCTTCACGCCCACCGCGTACGGCACGCTGATCGAGGAGGGCGGCGCCCCCATCAAGTACAACCGGGACGGCAGCATCGCCATCGCCAGCGAGCCCAGAGAGGTGAGAGAGCCCGCCCCCCCCCCCCCCCCCCCCCCCCCCCCCCCATCACCGTCTGACCGCCACGCCACTGGTCTTCCTAAAGGAGCGTCCTTTTATTCTGAGGCCTCTGGTCCTAGACTCTCCCACTAGTGGAAACACCCTCTCCACATCCACTGTATGGTCGTAGGTGGACGTTGTGGGTAGCTTGACGTCGAGTAGGTGGCAGGTTGTTGTAGACATTGTCGTGGGGGGGTTCCAGTCGCTGGTTTTTCGGTGACCTGCCACAACTGTGACACTCGCCGGCAGTGGGACAGGCCATTTGGAGATTGGGAAGCTTTAAGGGCCTGTCCCACTTGGCGATTTTTTTCAGAGACTGCTGTGTCATATCAGTGGCGCCAAAAGATTTTGAGCATTTCAAAATCCAGTGGCGACAGATAAAATGTTGCGACACTTGAAAGAACACAGCGCGTCACACGTCATCACACCGCGAATCTTTCGGTGATCTGATACGTCAGTCAATGATGCCGGCAGTCGCCGAAAAAATCGCCAAGTGGGACAGGCCCAAGATAGACCGCTCCTGCTAAATGCAATGGGCTGACGTGTAGTACGCAACGGAGCGGAACGTGGGCCTTTTTTCCATCCATTTCAGCATCCCGACCCGACTCGCAGTGTAATCAACGTTGCGGGGGAGCAGTTTGTGTTAATAAATTATAATTCTGAAAATGAGGAGAAGATTTTTACCAAAGAACTTTTATTTTTACGAGGATGTTTCCATAACCGGCTTCCATCTCCGCACTAGTATCTTTGCTCCACTATGGGATCTTTGGTGCGGAGACGGAAGCCGGTTACGGAAATGGAGCCAAAAATTGCACATGAATCTGCCCACGACCGTACTATGTCTTTTTCGTCGAGTGATCTATCTTGCTCGCTATAGGATCTTTGGTTTAGAGACTTCCAAAAAGCTGTGGTGACTGCGGGGGTCGGAGTGTTTCCCGGATACCTGCTGACAATGTTCTAGTTTGGTGATTGATGTTTGCAAACTGCATGAACAGCAGATTTGATTCACGCATTGTTGTGTTAATTGCGAGTGAATAAAAGCTCCCTTGTTCAGGCCGAACGATATTGGAGGTTAACAATGATCTGTAGTCTCACATTCACTCTGTGTGGGAAGGAACTGCAGATGCTGGTTTACACCAAAGATAGACACAGAATGCTGGAGTCACTCAGCAGGTAACACAGCGGACAGGCAGCATCCCTGGAGAGAAGGAATGGGTGACGTTTCGGCTCTGATGAATGGTCTCGACCCAAAACATCACCCATTCCTTCTCTCCAGAGATGCTGCCTGTCCGCTGTGTTACTCCAGCATTTTGTGTCTATCTTCACGTTCACTTTTACTGCTTCCTGTGAATAACGCAGAATAATTGGACAGTTGAATGCATTTTACCAACCCCAGATAGGTTAATTTATTTAGTTTAGAGATACAGTGCGGTAACGGACCCTTCAGCCCACCGAGTCCGCACCGACCAGCGATCCCCGCACACTAACACTATCCGACACACACTATGGACGATTTTACATTTGTACCAAGTCAATTAACCTACAAACCTGTACGTGTGGGAGGAAACCGGAGCACCCGGAGAAAACGTACAGACTCCGTAGCTGGGATCGAACCCGGGTCTCTGGTGCTGTGAGGCAGCAACTCTATTGCAACACTGTGCTGGCCTACTTGAGTTTAAACTGGACCTTGTGCCCCGAGAGTTGTCCCTGGGCGAGTTGTCGGGGATACAGCCAGTGGTGGAGGCACTGCAGGAGTTCAGTTCAGTTTATTGTCACGTGCAGCGAGGTACAGTGAAAAGCTTTTGTCGCGTACTAACCAGTCAGCGGAAAGACAATACATGATTACAATCGAGCCATTCACAGTGTTCAGATACATGATAAGGGAATAACGTTTACTGCAAGGTAAAGCCAGTAAAATCTGATCAAAGATAGTCCAAGGGTCACCAATGAGGTAGATAGTAGTTCAGGACTGCTCTCTGGTTGTGGTAGGATGGTTCAGTTGCCTGATAACAGCTGGGAAGAAACTGTCCCTGAATCTGGAGGTGTGCGTTTTCACGCTTTTGTACCTCTTGCCCGATGGGAGAGGGGAGAAGAGGGTGTGACTGGTCCTTGATGATGCTGCTGGCCTTGCCGAGGCAGCGTGAGGTGTAGATGGAGTCAATGGAAGGGAGGTTGGTTTGTGTGATGGTCTGGGCTGCGTCCACAATTCGCAGCAATTTCTGGCGGTCTTGCATGGAGCTGTTCCCAGACCGTGCTGTGATGTATCAGGTTAAAGTGTTTTCCTCTGTGCATTTTGGTGTGAGTTGTTGTGACGTGCCGAGCTTCATCTGACCTCACCGTGTGTGTCCCCAGGTGCGAGAGTTTAATGGCCGGCACTACATCATGGAGCGGGGAATCACGGGAGACTTTGCCCTCATCAAGGCGTGGAGAGCGGATCGAGCCGGGAACGTGGTATTCAGGTAATCCCTCCCGCAAAGTCACCGCGCAGCACAGACACAGACCCTTCGGCCCGACTCGTCTATGCCGAGCGAGACGTCCATAGAAGCAAGTCTCACCTGCCCACGTTTGGCCGATATCCCGCTAAACCTTTCCTCTCCATCCATTTCCAGGACAAGGGGTCACAGCTTAAGGATAAGGGGGAAATCCTTTAAAACCGAGATGAGAAGAACTTTTTTCACACAGAGTGGCGAATCTCTGGAACTCTCTGCCACAGAGGGTAGTTGAGGCCAGTTCATTGGCTATATTTAAGAGGGAGTTAGATGTGGCTCTTGTGGCTAAGGGGATCAGAGGGTATGGAGAGAAGGCAGGTACGGGATACTGAGTTGGATGATCAGCCATGATCATATTGAATGGCGGTGCAGGCTCGAAGGGCCGAATGGTCTACTCCTGCACCTAATTTCTATGTTTCTATGTTTCTATCTACTGGCCAACTGTCCTGTAAATGCTGTTTCTAGCGCCTGTCTCAACTACCTCCTCAAGCAGCTCCTTCCATATACCAACTTCCCTCCTTGAGTGGAAAGGTTGCCCCTCCGGTTAGTCATAGAATCACACAGTGTGGAAACGGGCCCTTCTGCCCAACTTGCCCACACCGGCCAACATGTCCCAGCTACACAAGCCCCACCTGCCTGCATTTGATCCATATCCCACCAAACCTGTCCAATCCCATGTACATGTCCAACTGTTTCTTAAACGTTGGGATAGTCCCTGCCTCAACTACCTCCTCTGGCAGCTTGTTCCATGCACCCGCTGCCAGGGGTGGTGGTGGAGGCAGATACGATAGTGGTGTTTAAGAGGCTTTCAGACAGGAATGTGGGCATGCAGGAAATGGAGGGCTATGGATGACATGCAGACAGAGGTGATGAGTTTAACTTGGCTTCATACTGGATGTAGCTGTTGTGTTCTTGTGTACTGTTTGGCATCCTATATGTACCAGTCCTACTTTAATCTCATCATATGTTAACCCATTCATTCCTGGGATCATTCTCATAAACCCAACTCTCGACCCTCTCCAGGGCCAGCACATCCCAGCTCAGTCTGAAGAAGGGCCTCGACCCGAAACGTCACCCGTTCCTTCTCTCCAGAGATGCTGCCGGTCCCACTGAGTTACTCCAGCATTTTGTGCCTTAACTTCGGTTTAAACCGGCACCTGCAGTTCTCTCCCGCACACCCTTCCTCAGTTATGGGGCCCCAAATCTGCTCGCAGTATTCCAAAGCCTTGGCATTACATCCCTTGTGAGATAGCAGGTGGCGCTGAGGGGCCGAGTGGCCTTCTCCTGACGGGGCTGCCCTGGTGGGCTGGCTCTGGCCTCCGCGAGGGGGTGCCTGACCCCCGCCACCTGACCCACCCGTCTTTGCTGACCCTGCTCTCGATTCTCGTTGCCCCTTGCAGGAAAACTGCGCGTAACTTCAACCAGACGATGTGCAAAGCTGCTAAAGTCACCCTGGTGGAGGTAAGTGGAAGTGCATCGCTGTGCACTCTATAATTCCAGAAATTCTACAATGTTCAGAGAGAAACAGCGCGGAAACAGGCCCTTCGGCCCACCGGCCCCGCGCCGACCAGCGATCCCCGCACACTAGCACCACACACACGCACACGACGATTTTTTCTTTTCACATTTACACCAAGCCAATTAACCTACAAACCTGTACGTCTTTGTAGTGTGAGAGGAAACCAAAGATCTCGGAGAAAACCCACGCAGGTCACTGGGAGAACGTACAAACTCCGTACAGGCAGCACCCGTAGTCGGAATCGAACCCGGGTCGTCTCTGGCGCTGTGAGGCAGAATTAGGCCATTCGGCCCATCAATTCTACTCCGCCATTCGATCATGGCTGATCTATCTCCCCCTCCTAACCCCACTCTCCTGCCTTCTCCCCATATCCCCTGACACTGACAGCGAACTGCTTTGTTTTGCTTGCTATCCAAACAGTACATTAATACAACCAAGTCAAACTCCAGTACAGTAGGTGGAGCAAAGGAGAAGATACAGAGTGTAGAATAACGTTCTCAGCATTGTAGCGCATCAGTTTCAGACTCCAATGTCCACAATGGGGTAGAGGCAGAGCGGTAGAGTTGCTGCCTCACAGCGCCAGAGACCCCGGATCGATCCTGCCTACGGGTGCTGTCTATACTGAGTTTGTACGTTCTCCCCGTGACCACGTGGGTTTTCTCCGGGTGCTCCGGTTTCCTCCCACACTCTAAAGACGTGCAGGTCGGTAGGTTGATTGGCTTCTGTGCATTGTAAAACAGTCCCGAGTGCGAGTGAGATTGTGCTGGTGAGCGGGGTGAAGGGCCTGTTTCCGCGCTGTATCTGTGAGCTAAAAGCCACGAGGGCCGTGTTCTGTGCGCTCCGCAGGTGGAGGAGATCGTGGAGACGGGCTCGTTTGCCCCCGAGGACGTGCACATCCCCAGCATATACGTGCAGAGAGTGGTGAAGGGCCGGCACTATGAGAAGCGGATCGAGGTAAGTGTCCCAGCCCTACAGACTGGGAAGTGGACAGAGCAGACTGCCTCCGCTTCCCAGTCTGCTTCATCATTTACCCGGCACCCTGACTCATCAGGAACCGGCACAGCACCCAGCTCAGAAGCCAGCTCGCTCGCGTAATTGGCCGGATTCAAACCCTGCACAGCCATCGAGGAGACTGTGTGGATAATGTAAGCGGAGAATCTAATCAGAAAACCATTCCCCACCCAGACTGACCACCCAGGTCAGGCCACAGAGCTAAAGCAATCTGACACACTCCACTGAAAGATAGAGCAACTCACAGCATTGCTTTTCAATCAAAAAATGTCTTCAATTATTAGAAATGATATTTACAATACAACAATACAAACAGAACCCACCACCATAATACAAGACAAACGGATACACTAAATAAACTGCTATACAACGATGTTACACTCCTTGTCCAGGATGCATTCCACCCCCTGCGGTGCCCAGCGGTCCCGGAAATGCCCCAGGGTGTCGCACACGCACACACACAAAACACGCGCGCATACACACCACACACGCGCGCGCACACACTCATGCGCGCGCGCACACACGTGTAGACAGACAGACAAACCAATAGATAGATGCACACAGAGAGACAGTAACACACACACACACACACACACACACACACACACACGTGCGTGCGCATACAGACAGTCAGACAGACAGATGCACACAGAGACAGTAACACACACACAGAGTCAGACGCAGACAGAAAAACAGAGACAGACGGGCAGAAGCACACAGAGACAGATGCATACAGTCAGACAGACAAGCATACAGAGACACTCACACTCACACCTCACCCAGGGATCGTCTGCCCTGGTCCAATATAATACATTTATGTGTAAGAAAGAATTGCAGGTGCTGGTTGAAATCGAAGGTAGACACAAAATGCTGGAGTAACTCAGTGGGTGAAGCAGCCTCTCTGGGAGAAGGAATGTGCAGCATTTCGGGTCAAGACCCTGGGATTCCTGTCCATGGAGGGTGTATAGTTTCTGTCACTGTGTGTACGCGATGCTGGATCAAAGGGCTTTTAGCCGCTGGAATAAGCCACCAACCCAGGCAGTAAGTTCCAGACACCCACTAATTAAAAGAACAGTACTGCAGAGAAACTGGCCCTTTGGCCCACAATGTCTGTGTCGAACATGATGCCGAGACCAACTATTCCATACTTGCTCAGAATCCCTACCCCTCCATTCCCTGCATGTTTATGTGGCTGTCTAAAAGCCTCTTAAACACCACTATCGTATCTGCCTCCACCGCCAGGAGTGTGATTTGGCGCGTGTGTGGAATGACACCTATCAACTTTCTCCAGAGATGCTGCCTGACCCGCTGAGTCACTCCAGCACGCTGTGAAACGTCACCTATCCGTGTTCTCCTGAGATGCTGCCTGACCCTCTGAGTTAATCCAGCACTCTGTGAAGATTAAGGGTGGATTCTATAGAAACTTACAAAATTCGTAAGGTGTTGGACAGGCTAGATGCAGGAAGATTATTCCCGATGTTGGGGAAGTCCAGAACAAGGGGTCACAGGTTAAGGATAAGAAGGAAGTCTTTTAGGACTGAGATGAGAAAATCATGTTTTACACAGAGAGTGGTGAATCTGTGGAATTCTCTGCCACAGAAGGTAGTTGAGGCCAGTTCATTGGCTATATTCAAGAGGGAGTTAGATGTGGCCCTTGTGGCTAAAGGGATCAGGGGGTATGGAGAGAAGGCAGGGATGTGATACCGAGTTGGATGATCAGCCATGATCATATTGAATGGCGGTGCAGGCTCGAAGGGCCGAATGGCCTACTCCTGCACCTATTTTCTATGTTTCTATGACCCGCTGAGTTACTCCAGCACTCTGTGCCTGTGTTTGTGAACCAGCATCGGCAGTTCCCTGTTTCTACGCAGTGATACTTTGCTTTAGAGGTTTGGGGCAGATGTGGGGGAGAGCATGGTTGCTCCAGCTCTCTCTCTCGGCCCGTTGGGGGTTGTGTT
Source organism: Leucoraja erinaceus (assembly GCF_028641065.1). Taxonomy (NCBI): domain Eukaryota; kingdom Metazoa; phylum Chordata; class Chondrichthyes; order Rajiformes; family Rajidae; genus Leucoraja; species Leucoraja erinaceus. The sequence goes on from NC_073379.1 coordinate 10,756,725, forward strand.
CTTGGGGCCGGACGTGTTGTTGGGGGGGGGGGGGGGTGATCTTTTCCCCCTGCCCAGTGTGTCTGTAACGCACCTTGCTCCTATCCAGCGGCTGACACTGAGGAAGCTGGGAGATGACCAGCCCAAAGCCACCACAGAGGCCGACATCGTCAGGGAGCGCATTATCCGGCGGGCGGCGCTGGAGTTCCAGGACGGAATGTACGGTATCCTTTCCTGCACGGGGCACCCATCTACTCCCACTCCCCCCGCCCCCCCCCCCCCCCGCCGGCCGAAACAACAAACAACCTTTTATTTTATTTTTAATCAAAAATATTAATGCTAATATTAAAATAATATATACAGCACAGTAAAAAACAAACCAGGACCCACCACCATAATACAAGACCAACAAATACACTAAATAAACTGCTATACAACTATGTTACAATCCTTGTCAAGGATACATTCCACCCCCCGCGGTCCCGGAAACCCCCCAGGGTGCCCGTAGACAGGGCGTATTCCCTTTCTAACCCCACCCGGGCACGGAAGTAACCCCGGAAAAGGGGCAGGCAGCCGGCTCGGGTAGACCCGTCTTCCACCTGGCGCCTTGACTCGTGGATGGCCAGCTTGGCCAGGCCCAGGAGCAACCCAACCAGGACATCTTCAGCCCTACCCTCTCCCCTACGCACAGGGTGTCCAAATATGAGGATGGTGGGTGGGAAATGCAGCCAGAGGCAAGGAGCAGCCCCTTTAGGTAGTCAAACAGTTGCTGCACGTGGTACACAGACTCTTCCAGCCCGCAGAAGTGGCAGGCGGCTGGCCAGTCTCTGAACCGCGAGAGAAACGGGTTGCAGGGGAACACCTCGGTACAGCACCCCAGGTCCCTGATGTAGTCCCTGCGTAGAGGGGCCCCCACTGGGAACAAACAACCTCCAGGAGCAGATCGGCAACCCGGGCACCATCTGTGGAGCCGTAGTATTACACAGCATGGAAACAGGCCCTTCGGCCCAACTTGCCCACACTTGCCAACGTGTCCCAGCTACACCAATCCCACCTGCCTGCATTTGGCCCATATCCCTCTACACCTGGCCAGTCCCATGTCCCTGTCCAAATGTTTCTTAAACGTTGGGATAGTCTCTGCCCCAACTACCTCTGCTCAGTATCTCCTCACCAAGAGCCTGCAGAAGTGGCCCAACCCAAAACGGTCGCCCGTCCATTCCCTCCACAGACACGGCCTGACCCACTGAGTTCCTCCAGCATCCAGAATAGATCGGGTAGATGCACAGAGTCTCTTGCCCAGAGTAGGGGAACCGAGGACCAGAGGTCACAGGTTTAAGGTGAAGGGGAAAAGAATTAATTGGAATTTGAGGGGTAACTTTTCCACACAAAGGGTGGTGGGTGTACGGAACAAGCTGCCAGAGGAGATAGTTGAGGCAGGGACTATCCCAACATCTAAGAAACATTTAGACAGGTACATGGATAGGACAGGTGTGGAGGGATATGGGCCAAATGCGGGCAGGTGGGACTGGCGTAGCTGGGACATGTTGGGCTGAAGGGCCTGTTTCCATGCTGTATGACTCTATCTACAGTAGCCTCGTCTCTAGTTAGACTGTGGGTAGTACGGGGTTAAGCAGCAGTAGGTTGGCAGAGTGAGATGGAGAGTTGTGTGTTGTGGCGAGGTGTGTGTGGAGATAGATATCAGGCTCGTGAGGGCACGTTAATCTGGCTGTCAAAGGACAAATTAAGTGGCTTTGCTGATGGTATCTCACTGTACAAACCAGCAAACTGATCACGAGGACGTTTGTTTCCCCGTGGCTCCGGGAAGGGCAGCAATGGGAAAGTTGCCACGGGCACTTGGTTCTGGAGATAGAGCGCGGAAACACGACCTTCAGCCCACCGCGTCCATGCCGACCAGCGATCCCCGTACACACACACACACACGAGAGACAGTTTACAATTTTACAGAGGCCCATTAACCTAAAAACCTGTACGCCTCTGGGATGTGGGAGGAAACTGGAGCACCCGGGGAAAACCCACACAGTCAAAGAGAGAGCACACAAACTCCGTACAGACAGCACCCGTAGTCAGGATGGAACCCGGGTCTCTGACGCTGTGAGGCAGCAACTCTACCGCTGCGCCACCGTGACCCCCTCAAATTTATTTATCATATGTACAGGCAAAGCACATTGAAACTCTAACCAGTGTCGGCTTTCCAAGCTGGTAAATATAATACAATACCCTCCATAATGTTTGGGACAACGACCTATCATTTATTTATTTGCCTCTGTACTCTACAATTTGAGATTTGTAATAGAAAAAAAATCACATGTGGTTAAAGTGCACATTGTCAGATTTTAATAAAGGCCATTTGTATACATTTTGGTTTCACCATGTAGAAATGGGGGGAACTATGTATAAACACTGCTGTAATTTACACATGGTGAAACCAAAATGTATTAAAAATGGCCTTTAATAAAATCTGACAATGTGCACTTTAACCACATGTGATTTTTTTTTTTTTCTCTATTACAAATCTCAAATCGTGGAGTACAGAGGCAAATAAATAAATGATGGATCTTTGTCCAAAATATTATGGAGGGCCCTGTAACAACCAGGCCAATCTACAATGAATTAATAATTAGTATTACTAGGTAACCAGAAAATTAATAGCAGGCTGTAGTACAACCAAAGATCATGGTTGCTTAGGTTAGTGTTCAAGATCCTGATGATTGTTGGGGGAAAAAGCTGCTCCTGAACCTGGAGGTCACGGTTTTCAGGCTCCTGTACTTTCTTCCCGATGGTAGCAGCGAGATGAGAGTGTGGCCAGGGTGGTGTGGGTCTCTGATGATGCCGGCTGCCTTTTTGAGGCAGCGCCTCCTGTAGATCCCTTCGATGGTGAGGAGGTCGGTACCCGTGATGGGCCAGGGCAGTGTCCACCGCTCTCTGTAGATGCCTTCGATGGTGGGGGAGGTCCTGAACTACGGGTGCTGTCTGTACGGAGTTTGTACGTTCCCTCCGTGACCTGTGTGGGTTTTCTCCGAGATCTTCTGTTTCCTCCCACACTCCAAAGACGTACAGGTTTGTTGGTTAATTGGCTTGGTGTAAATGTAAATTGTCCCTAGTGTGTGTAGGATGGTGGCAGTGTGCAGGGATCGCTGGTTGGTGCAGATTCGGTGGGCTGAAGGGCCTGTCTCCATGCCTAATCTCTAAAAGAACAAGTTTGGGGGTGGGGGTGGGTCAGGGACGCAGACACTAGGTGGGTGAGGCGTGGGGGGGGGAGGGGAGGCTGGGGGATGGGGTTCCCTGCCAGTCACTGATGTGATTTGGCGGGCAGATTATGGTGCAGAAGAGGGCAGTGCAGGAGTGGAGTGACCCATTCCCCTCTGACTCCATAAGTGATAGGAGCAGAAATAGGCCATTCGGCCCATTCATTCATGGCTGATCTATCTCCCTCCTAACCCCATTCTCCTGCCTTCTCCCCGTAACCCCTGACACCCGTACTAGTGAAGAATCAGTTAATCTCCGCTTTAATAATCTCCGCCCTACCCCCTTCTCGCCCTCTGACCCGGCGTGACCCCACTCACCCCTGACCCCGCATGAACCCCTCTCCCTTTGACCCGGCATGACCCCCCTCGCCCTCTGACCCAGCGTGACCCCCACTCAGCCGATACCCCTCATGACTCCCCTCGCCCTTTGACCCAGCATGACCCCCCTGACCCGATGTGATCCCTACTCATCCCTGACCCCGCTTGACCCCGGCCCGGCATACCCCCCCCTCGCCCCTGACCCAGCGTAATCCCACCTCTCCCTCTGATCCTTGCATGACCCCCACTTGCCTCCTGACTCTGCGTGACCCCCGCTCGCCCTCTGACCCACTCGGTGTGAGCGGCCCGCTGTTGTCCTTGACCAGACCTGGCAGCAAATCTGGGCATCGGGATGCCAATGCTGGCCAGCAACTTCATCCGGCCCGACATCACAGTCCATCTGCAGAGTGAGAACGGAGTGCTGGGCCTGGTGAGGAGGAGGGGGGGGGGGGGGCACATGCTGGGCCTGGTGAAGCTGGGGGGCTGGTGGGCCTGGTGAGAGAGGGGGGGGGGGCACATGCTGGGCCTGGTGAGGAGAGGGGGGGGGGGCACATGCTGGGCCTGGTGAGGAGAGGGGGGGGGGCCACATGGGGCCTGGTGAGGAGAGGGGGGGGGGCAATGCTGGGGGTGAGGAGGGGGGGGGGGGCAGCTGGGCCTGGTGAGGAGGGGGGGGGGGGCACATGCTGGGCCTGGTGAGGAAGGAAGGGGCGGGGGCACATGTGGGCCTGGGGGACGGTGGGAGGAGCATAGGGGCCTGGTGGGAGGGGGGGGGGGCATGTGCTGGGCTTGGTAAGGACAGGGGGGGGGGGGCACATTGGGGGCCTGGTGAGGAGGCGGGGGGGCACATGCTGGGCTGGAGGGAGAGGGGGGGGGGGGCAAGGGGGGGGGGGGGGTGGCTCACGACCTGGCTCTGGTAAAAGGGTGGGCAATAGGGTGAGGGGATAGCATGGCTGGGCTGGTAAGGAGAAGGTGGGTAGTGCGGGCAGCCTGGGGGGGTGGGGGGGGGGGGGGGGGGTGGCTCACGACCTGCTTGCGGGTGCTGAAAGGGTGAACAGGGGAAGGGGGTAGTGCAGGCCTGGGCTGATGGGGAGGGGGGGTAGAGCTGACTCATCCATGCCAGGACCTGCCCGCTGGGGGGTGGGGGGGGGGAGGGGGGGAGGGAGAGGAGGGGGAAAGAAAGGGTCTCTGTAACCGCCGCTCTCGTTCCAGGGCCCCTACCCTCTGGAGGGAGAGGAGGACGCTGATCTCATCAATGCAGGTGAACCCTCCACCCCTGAGTACAGTCATCCAGGCCCTTCGACCCAACCCATCCATGCTGACCCACACTTGGCCCATATCCCTCCAAACCTGTCCTATCCATGTACCTGTCTAACTGTTTCTTAAACGTTGGGATAGTCCCAGCCTCAACTACCTCCTCCAGCAGCTCGTTCCATACACCCACCACCCTTTGTGTGAAAAAGTTACCCCTCTGGTTCCTCTTAAACCTTTTCCCCTTCACCTATGTCCTCTGGTCCTCGATTCCCCTACTCTGGACAAGAGTGTGCATCTATCTACCCGATCTATTCCTCTCATGATTTTACACACCTCTATAAGATCTCCCCTTATCCTCCTGCGCTCCATGGAATAGAGACCCAGCCCACTCAACCTCTGCGTATAGATCACACCCTCTAGTCCTAGTAACATCCTCGTAAATCCCATGCACCCTTTCCAGCTTGACAACATCCTTCCTCTAGCAGGGTGACCAAAACTGAACACTATAAGTTCATTAGTGATAGGAGCAAAATTAGGCCTTTTGGCCCATCGATACTCTGCCATTCAATCATGGCTGATCTCTCTCTCTCTCACACAACCCCATTCTCCTGCCTTCTCCCCATAACCCCTGACACCCGTACTAATCAAGAGTCTGTCTATCTCTGCCTTAAATAAATAATTGACACGGCCTCCACAGCCTTCTGTGGCAATGAATTCCACAGATTCACCACCCTCTGACTAAAGAGATTCCTCCTCATCTCCTTCCTAAAGGAACGTCCTTTAATTCTGAGGCTGTGGCCTCTGGTCCTAGACTCTCTCACTGTTGGAAACATCCTCTTCACATCCACTCTATCTATGCCTTTCACTATTCGGTACGTTTCAATTAGGTTTACCCCCTCATCCTAAACTCCAGCGAGTACAGGCCCAGTGCCGTCAAACGCTCATCATATGTTACCCCTCTCATTCCTGGGATACTCCAAATGTGTCCTCTGGTCCTTGATTTTCCTCTCCCGTGGAAAATGAGTTGAAGATGACTATTTCCTCCCCCCAGAGAGCTAGCACACAAATGATGGGGTGAGTGGCAGCTTACTTATTCTTGGACTTTAGTTCCACAGTCATTGTTCTCACTGTCTTGTGCTGTTAGAGCCGCTGCCTCACAGCGACAGAGACCCGGGTTCCATCCCGACCTCGGGTGCCGTCTGTCTGTGTGGAGTTTGTACGTTGTCCCTCTGACCGCGTGGGTTTTCTCCGGGTGCTCCGGTTTCCTTCCACTTCACAAAGACGTGCGGGTTAGGTTAATTGGCCCTGTCTATATTGCCGCTAGTGTGCAGGGAGTGGATGAAAAAGTGGGATAACATAGAACTAGTGTGAACGGGTGATCGATGGTTGGCATGGCCCTGTTTCCATGCTGTATCTTTCAATCAATCACAGTGCCCTCCATAATGTTTGGGACAAAGACCCGTCATTTATTTATTTGCTTCTACTCCACAATTTGAGATTTGTAATAGAAAAAAAATCACATGTGGTTAAAGTGCACATTGTCAGATTTTAATAAAGGCCATTTTTATACATTTTGGTTTCACCATGTAGAAATTACAACAGTGTGCGCTTTAACCACATGTGATTTTTTTTTTTTACAAATCTCAAAGTGTGGAGTACAGAGGCAAATAAATAAATGATGGGTCTTTGTCCCAAACATTATGGAGGGCACTGTAGTTTGGTTTAGAGATGCAGCGTGGAAGCAGGCCTTTCGGCCTACCAAGCCCTCACCGGCCAGCAATCCCAGCACATTAACGGCTCCTGCACAAACTGGGAACAGTATGCAATTCTACCAGGCCAATTTACCTACAAATTGTACCTGTATGCCTTTGGAGTGTGGGAGGAAACCAGAGATCTGGGAGGAAACCCACGGGGAGAATGTACAAACTCCGTACAGACGAGCGCCTGTAGTTGGGATCGAACCGGGGTCTCTGGCGTTGAAAAAGCTGCGAGGCAACAACTCTAGCGCTGCGCCACCGTGCCCGCCCAGATAGTGTATGTGTGTTTGTCTGAGTGTGTGTGCCAGTCATTGTCATTGCGTGGCAAGATTGCCACTGTAGCTGTACCTCACTGTGTGAGTGTACGAGAACGTGATGAGGCGGTGGGATGAAAGGTGAACTTTCTCTCTGACAGGTAAAGAAACGGTGACCGTCCTGCCCGGGGCATCCTTCTTCTCCAGCGATGAATCCTTTGCCATGATCCGAGGGTAGGTCAGGTCGCGGCAGGGTACCAAGCGGGAGGGGGGGGGGGGGGGACGAGGGGGGGGGGGGGGGGGGGGGAGGGGGAGGAGGGAGGAGGGAGGGAGGGGGGGGAGGGAGGTCTTGGATGGGGCTGAGGTGCAGTTGACAGGACCACAGGTGGGACTACCGACTCAGCAGAAGGTGGACACAGAGTGCTGGAGTGACTCAGCGGGTCAGGCAGCATCTGTGGAGAACATGGATAGGTGACGTTTCACACAGTGCTGGAGTAACTCAGCGGATCAGGCAGCATCTGTGGAGAACATGGATAGGCGATGTTTTGGGTCGATGTGATGGGACGATGGGTGGGCTAGAGGTGGCAGCTGCTCAGTGGGGTGGCGGGTGACAGGCTCACACCCGGGGTACAGTTCCTCCACACTGTCCCGTATGATTAAGCACAATGGTCCCCCTGATACACCAGTCCCTGGGTCGGACACATACTGCGCTCACGTCTAAGTATCTAGAAATTAAATTGCACACCACAGTCTTGAATTTAGGAAGCAAAACTGAAATTGGGAACTGCACAGGAACAGGCCCTTCAGCCCACCATGTCTGTGCTGAAGCCACGTTAACGTGCACGGTGGCGCAGCGGTAGAGTTGCTGCCTCAAGGCGTCAGTTCAATCCTGACCACGGGTGCTGTCTGTACAGAGTTTGTACGTTCTCCCCGTGACCTGCGTGGGGTTTTCTCTGGGATCTTCGGTGTCCTCCCACACTCCAAAGACGTACAGATGTGTAGGTGAATTGGCTTGGTGTAAATGTAAATTGTCCCTAGTGTGTGTAGGCTGGTGTTAGTGTGCGGGGATCGCTGGTCGGTGCGGACTATGTGGGCCACAGGTCTGTATCTTTAAACTAAACTAAAACTAAACATGGAGCCAAGTTAAACTGATCTCCTCTTCCTGCACCCTCCATTCCCTGCAAAGCCTGTCTAAAAGCCTCTTAAACACCACTCTTGTATCTGCCACCACCCCTGGCAGCGTGTTCCAAACACCCACTACCCTCTGTGTAAAAATAACTTTCCCGTACATCTCATTACAGCACAGGGATGGAGGTTGAGGAAGGAACTAGTTGGATGCAGGGCAGAGGGAAGTGAGAGTGGGGGGGGGGGGGGTTTACTACAGCAGGAACCAGCAGCAATATGGTCATCGGTGTGGCAGGTCCAGGTGAAGGAAGGGAGCTTGAGTCTGTAAATGTAGACACAAGGAACTGCAGATGCTGGAGGAAGGGTCCCGACCCAAACCATCCTCCATCCACTGCCTCCGCAGATGCTGCCTGTCCCGCTGGCTTCCTCCAGCACTCTGTTGTTGCAGCTGCCTTCCCGGATAAGTCTTTCCGGCTGTGGTTTTGCGGCTTCCGTGGTGGCCGAGGATGTGGGAAGTGAAGTCTATGCAGCAGACTGTGTGTGTGTGTGTGTGTTACTGCCTCTCTGTGTGCATCTGTCGGTCTGACTGTTTGCACACGTGTGTGTCTGCGCGCGCGCGTGTGGTGTGTACGCGCGTGTGTGTAGTGTGCGCGCATGTGGTGCGTGCGCATGAGTGATTGGGTGTGTGTGGGGGTTGCTGTGACGGGGTGGGTTTATGTGTGCCTGTGGGAGTGTGTGTGGGCTGATGTGTGTGTGGGTGGGCTGATGTGTGAGTGTGTGTGTGTGTGTGGGTGGGTGGGCTGATGTGTGAGTGTGTGTGGGCGTGAGTGTGCGTTTGGACGTTAGTGTGTGAGTGTGGCTGGGCTGATGTGAGTGTGTGTGTGTGGGCATGAGTGTGGACGTGAGTGTGTGTGTAGGAGTGTGTGATGGGATAAGTAGGTGGATGTAGACCTGGGCGTAGACACAAAATGCTGGAGTAACTCAGCGGGACAGGCAGCATCTCTGGAGTGAAGGAATGGGCGACGTTTTGGGTCGAGACCCTTCCTCAGACTGATGTCAGGGGAGTGGGCGGAACAGATATAGAATGTAGTCGGAGACAGTAAGACTGGTGGGGGAACTGGCAAGGGGGAGGGTGGAGAGAGAGGGAAAGTAAGGGCTACTTGAAGTTAGAGAAGTCAATGTTTATACTGCAGGGGTGCAAGCTGCCCAAGTGAAATATCGGGTGCTGTTCCTCCCATTTGCGCTGGGCCTCACTCTGACAGTGGAGGAGGACAGAAAGGTCAGATTGGGAATGGGAGGGGGAGTTGAAATGCTGAGCCACCGGTAGATCAGGTAGGTTAAGGCGGACTGAGCGGTGGTGTCCAGTGAAACGATCGCCAAGCCTGCGCTTGGTCTCGCCAATGTACAGAAGTTGACACCTGGAACAGTGGATACAGTAGATGAGGTTGGAGGAGGTGCAAGTGAACCTCTGCCTCACCTGGAAAGACTGTTGGGGTCCTTGGATGGAGTCGAGGGGGGAGGTAAAGGGACAGGTGTTGCATCTCATGTGCTAGCAGGGGAAAATACCTGGGGAGGGGGTGGAATGGGTGGGAAGGGACGAGTTGACCAGGGAGTAGTTGAGGGAACGGTCTCTGCGGAAAGCAGAAAGGGGTGGAGATGGGAAGATGGAGATTGGGAAAATGTCAGAGGATTATGTGTTGTATGCGACGGCTGATGGGGTAGAAGGTGAGGACAAGGGGGGATTCTACCCTTGTTACGAATAGGGGGAGAGGGAGTAAGAGCGGAGCTGGGGATATCGAGGAGACCCCAGTGAGAACCTCATCTATAATGGAACAGGGGAACCCCCATTTCCTAAAGAATAAAGACATCTCTGATGACCTGGTGTGGAAGACGTCATCCTGGGTACAGATGCGGCATAGACGGAGGAATTGGGAGTAGAGGATAGAGTCTTTACAGGAAATAGGGTGGGTGGGTGTAGTTGTGTGTGTGTGTGTGTGCACTGTGTGTCTAGTGCGTGCGGTGTGTGTGTGTGTGCGCGTGGTGTGTGGGTGCGTGTGCGTGCATGCATGCGGTGTGCGTGCATGCGTGTGCGTGTGTGTGCTTGCGGTGCGTGCGTGCATGCGTGCGGTGTGTGTGGTGCGTGCAGAGCAATAGCGTGCATGTTCCCTGTGCCGGTCACCCCCACTGACCAGTTTCACCGTTGCAGGGGCCACGTCAACATGACCATGCTCGGAGGCATGCAGGTCTCCCAGTTCGGCGATCTGGCCAATTGGATGATTCCGGTGAGTGCTCTCGCCCTGCTCCATGTCACGGTACATCATGGGCTGCAACATGCACGTTTTCCTATGCGACGCATGTTTGATCCCGGAATGCCAAGCATGTTCTGCCTCATTAGTGGGATCTCCAGCTGTTGCAGGGCGGCACGGTGGCACAGTGGTAGAATTGCTGCCTCACAGCACCAGAGACCCGGGTTCGATCCTGACTACGGATGCTGTCTGTACAGAGTTTGTACGTTCTCACCCTGGCCTGCGTGGGTTTTCTCCAAGATCTTCCATTTCCCACACTCCAAAGACGTACAGATATGTAGGTTAATTGGCTTGGTCTTATTTTAAAATTGTCCCTAGTGGAGAGGCAATTGTTAGCTGTGTGCTAATTGAAAACGAGTTACGCAGCTAGCAACGGCCAGTTTCCTTTATCATCATTACTGTTTTGCATATCTTTCATTCATTTGATCTATATCTCTCTACATCGCCGTCTATATCTCTCGTTTCCCTTATCCCCGATTCTCAGTCTGAAGAAGGGCCTCGACGTGAAACGTCGCCCATTCTTTCTCTCCAGAGGTGCTGCCTGTAACGTTGAATTACTCCAGCCTTTTGTGTCTATCTTCGGTGTAAACCAACATCCTGGTGAATCTCCTCTGCAACCTTTTATAACCGAATGCCATCCTTCCTGTAGCTGGACGCCCAGAACTGCAGGCAGGTGTCCCAGTGTGGTCTCACCAACATCTTGTACAGCTGTGACTCCACGTCCCAACTGGGAAGGGTTGGTGTACTCCGGCGTTCCTGGCAGGAGCAAGTGTTGGGTGCAACTGTCCCCGGTGAAACGTCAACAACAGGCTACCGGGCGTGGAGTGAGGGAACATGGTCGGGGTGCCAGTAATCTGCAGACCTGCAGTCACCCCGGCACCATGTGATGTTGGCAAGGTAGACAAAAATGCTGGAGAAACTCAGCGGGTGCAGCAGCATCTATGCAACGAAGGAAATAGGCAACGTTTCGGGCCGAAACTTGGCAAGGCGCTTGGTTATAAATACACTCCATGAAGTGTGAATATATTTTCAGTTCTCGTTGCACTCTTGCCAGTTTAGTTTAGAGATACAGCGCAGAAACAGGCCCATTCGGCCCATTTCCAGCGATCCCCGCACACTAAGGCGATCCTACACCCATTAGGGACAATTTACATTCATACCAAGCCAATCAACCTACAGACCTGCACGTCTTTGGAGCGTGGGAGGAAACCGGGGCCCCCGGAGAAAACCCACGCAGGTCACAGGGGGAACGTACAAACTCCGTACAGATAGCGCCCGTAGTCGGGATCGAACCCGGGTCTCTAATTCTACCGCTGTGCCACGGTGCCGCCCTGTGTCCGTGGAGGGGAGGGATTTATTCATCAATGTTTAGGCATTGGTTTTGCGTTTGTATAATATTTTAACTTATTGGATTTATTTTTGATGTTTATTATGGTGTCCAGTGTAAGTACTGAGCTTACATTCCTGTTGTGCTGCTGCAAGCAAGACTTTCATTCTGTTCCGTTTCGAGATAGATGACTGTAAAATGCTCTTGACTCTCCCTCCCTCCCTCCAATCCCTGCCTCCTCTGCCCACCCAACATCATTCACCTTTCAGTGGGTGGTGAGGCAGAGGTTCACTTGCACCTCCTCCAACCTCATCTACTGTTCCAGGTGTCGACTCCTGCGACATCCGCGAGACCAAGCGCAGGCTCGGCGATCGTTTCACCGAACACCTCCGCTCAGTCCGCCTAAACCTGCCTGATCTCCCGGTGGCTCAGCACTTCAACTCCCCCTCCCATTCCCAATCTGACCTTTCTGTCCTGGGCCTCCTCCGCTGTCAGAGTGAGGCCCAACACAAATTGAAGGAACAGCACCTCATATTTCGCTTGGGCAGTTTACACCCCAGCAGTATGAACATTGACTTCCCTAACTTCAAGTACCCTAGCTTTCCCTCTCTCTCCATCCCTCACCATCCTAGTTTTCTGATTAGTTTCACTGACCTCCTGATTAAATTTTACTGTTTGCATGCCTCGTTGTCACCTTCTCCTCAGCCAACAATGAACCGTTCTACATTTCCTTACTATCATCTGCTTTGATCTGTCATGTTCACACCTAACCCTTCCATATATCTTTGTCTCCCTCTCCCCTGACTCTCAGTCTGAAGAAGGGTCTCGACCCGAAACGTCACCCATTCCTTCTCTCCAGAGACGCTGCCTGTCCCGCTGACTTACTCCAGCATCTTGTGTCTGCCCACAGTGTAAAGCAGCATCTGCAGTTGCTTCCTCCACGTTTGGTCTAATGCGACGCGGTTTTGTTACAGGGGAAGATGGTGAAAGGGATGGGCGGTGCCATGGACCTGGTGGCCAGCGCAGACACCAAAGTGGTGGTCGCCATGGAGCACACGGCCAAGGTGAGGCTCCGCACCGCACCACGCGGCGAGTGGGACAGCCCAGTGCCGCTACCCCACGCATCTACCCTTGGTCCCGTTGACTGTTGGGTCGGGCAGGGTGACGGTATATTCGGTTGAATCAGTTCAGTTTAGTTTATTGTCACGTGTACCGAGGTACAGCGAAAAACTTTTGTTGCATGCTAACCAGCCACCAGAAAGACAGTACATGATTACAATCGAGCCGTTCACAGACTCTATATCTGCTGCCTCTGACAAGTCAAGTAACATCATCGTCTGTTCCCCAGGGCGTTCACAAGATCCTGGAGAAATGTACGTTACCCCTCACCGGGAAACGGTGTGTCAACCGCATCATCACAGATAAGGTAAGAGTTTAATTTAGTTTATTGTCACATGTACCGAGGTACAGTGAAAAGCTTTTGTTGCGTGCTAACCAGTCAGCGGAAAGACAATACATGATTACAATCGAGCCATTCACAGTGTACAGATACATGATAAGGGAATAACTTTTAATGCAAGGTGAAGCCAGTAAAGTCCGAACAAAGACAGTCCAAGGGTCTCCAATGAGGTAGATAGTAGTTCAGGACTGCTCGCTGGTTCGGATAGGATGGTTCAGTTGCCTGATAGCAGCTGGGAAGAAACTGTCCCTGAATCTGGAGGTGTGCGTTTTCACACTTCTGTAACTTTTGCCCGATGGGAGAGGGGAGAAGAGGGAGTGGCCAGGGTGCGACTGGTCCTTGATGATGCTGCTGGCCTTGTCGAGGCAGCGTGAGGTGTAGATGGAGTCAATGGAAGGGAGGTTGGTTTGTGTGATGATCTGGGGTGACATCCACACTGACCTCTCTGTCCTGGGCCTCCTCCATGGCCAGAGTGAGAACAAACGCAAATTGGAGGAACAGCATCTCATATTTGGCTTGGGCAGCTTACACCCCAGCGGTATGAACATTGACTTCTCCAGGTAACCCTTGCATCCTTCCCTCTCTCTCCTTCCCTCTCCCACCCAAGTCGTTGTACTAGTTTCACTGTCGTCTTGTTGAGTTTCATTGTCTATAACTCGTTTTCATCTAGCCCACAGCTAACCATGGCCTGTTTCCTTTATCATCGTTACTGTTTTGCGTATCTTTCATTCATTTGTTCTATATCTCTCTACATCACCATCTGCATCTCTCATTTCCCTCTCCCCTGACTCTCAGTCTGAAGAAGAGTCTCCACCCAAAACGTCACCCATTCCTTCTCTCCAGAGATGCTGCCCAAAGATCCTATAGCAGAGCAAGATAGATCACTCTTTCTAAATACAATGGGCTGACGTGTAGTACGCAATGGAGCAGAACGTGGGACTTTTTTTCATCCATTTTAGTAACCCGACCCAACTCGCAATGTAATCAACGTTGCGGGGGAACAATTTGTGTTAATAAATTTAAATTCTGAAAATGAGGAGAAGATTAATGTAATCAACGTTGCGGGGGAACAATTTGTGTTAATAAATTTAAATTCTGAAAATGAGGAGAAGATTTTTACCAAAGAACTTTTATTTTTACGAGGATGTTTCCGTAACCGCACTAGTATCTTTGCTCCGCTACGGGATCTTTGGTGCGGAGACGGAAGCCGGTTACGGAAATGGGGCCGAAACTTACCCATGAATCTGCCCATGACCGTACCACGTCTTTTTCGTCGAGTGATCTATTTTGCTCCGCTATAGGATCTTTGCTGCTGCCTGTCCCGCCGAGTTACTCCAGGGTGTTACCTGGACTTGCGGGCTTGAGTGATAGGGAGAAGTTGGATAGTCTGGACCTTTTTGTTTCTTTGGAGCATAGGAGGTTGAGGGCTGACCTTGTTGATAGGTACAAGGTCATGAGGGGCATAAATATTCTCTTTCTCCCACTGTGGAGGAGTCAAAAACTAGAGGGTACGGGCTTAAGGGGAGAGATTTAAGAGGAATCTCGGGGACAATTCTTTCACACACATGTTAGTCCGAGTCTGGTCTGAGCTGCCAGCAAAAGCAATGCAAATGGATACAATTATACTACATCCTCCAAGCATCCCGCCACTACTAGCGAGCAGTCCTGAACTACGATCTACCCCATCGGAGACCCTCGCACTATCCTTGATTGGACTTTGCTGGACTTTATCTTGTACTGAACATTATTCACGCTATTGCCTTGATCCTGCATCTGTGCCGCCCACAGTCTTGGGTTCTGTGTCTGCTCCTCCAGTCCACCAGCTCTCTGTTGCCATTATAACCAGGCGACGCCTCGTGGGGCGCTGCCGACTCGAGATGCCCCCTACTTTGTGCAACTGCCAGCCATGAGGCGGCACAGTGGCGCAGCGGTAGAGTTGCTGCCTTGCACAGCTTGCAGCGTCAGAGACCCGGGTGCTTGTCTGTACGGAGTTTGTACGCTCTCCCCGTGACTTCCGTGGGTTTTCTCCGAGATCTTTGGTTTCCTCCCGCACTCCAAAGACGTACAGGCACAGTATGTAGGTCAATTGGCTTGGTAAGTGCAAAATTGTGCGTAGTGTGTGTAACATGGTGTGGGTGTGCGGGGATCGCTGGTCGGTGCAGACACGGCCTGTTTCCGCTCTGTATCCCTGAACTAAAATAAACTAATTTCCGACCTGGTCAGACCACAGAGGAGGAACTGTGAGCTTCGTCGGAGACAGCTTCCTGCACAAGTCCCCGACAATCACACCCAATGCACCACCACGAAGGGACTGATTATGTGTTGCACTAATGTCTTTTGTTTGTTAGTAGTCATCTTCCTCTCCTCCCCCCCTCCCTCCCCCCCCCCCCCCCCCCCCCCCCCCCCCCTGTCCTCTTAAATTCATGTGCAATTTAGGTTATTTTCCTTAGGTTAGTTGTCTTGGATATTGTCCATATCCATGTCCCTTCATTCCCCACCAGAGAACTATGGGCCAACTGTAGACACATGGGATTAGCCCAGTCAGTCGACACGGTGGCGCAGCGGTAGAGTTGCTGCCTCACAGCGTTAGAGATCCGGGTTCGATCACGACTACGGGTGCTGTCTGTACGGAGTTTGTACGTTCTCCCTCTGACCTGCGTGGGTTTTCTCCGGGTGCTCCGGTTTCCTCCCACACTCCAAAGATGCACAGGTTTGCAGGTTAATTGGCTTGGTGCAGGTGTAAATTGTCCCTAGTGTGTAGGATAGTGTTAGTGTGCGGGGATCACTGGTCGGTGCGGACTAAACTAGTTCTCCCACCAGTCTTACTGTCTCCTCCTACATTCAATCTTTGTCCCGCCCACTCCCCTGACATCAGTCTGAAGAAGGGTCTCTACCCGAAACGTCGCCCATTCCTTCTCTCCAGAGATGCTGCCTCACCCGCTGAGTTGCTCCAGCATTTTGTGTCTACATTCGATTTAAGCCAGCACCTGCAGTTCTTTCTCACACATTCCATGCTCAATACCCTGGCTGATGGCCGGCGTGCCAAAAGCCACCTTCACCAGCCTGTGACACGTGCAAATCTGCTTTAAATCTGCAGGCGGTCTTCGACGTGTGCAAAGACAAGGGCCTGACGCTGATCGAGGTGTCTGAAGGCGTGACAGTGGACGAGGTGCAGAAGAGTACTGGGTGTGATTTCACAGTGAGTATCTGTGGCTGAGACCAGGCAGTGTCACTAGTGAATGGAACTGTGCCACATGCCTCTTTACCACTATCTACTGCTGTTATCACATGCAGGGACACAGCTGTGAACTTGGATCCCAAGATCCATTCATACATCACTGATATTAAGGGTCATGCCATTAATTTGTACATTTTGCTCTGGTTTCCTCCCACACTCCAAATATGTACAGTTTTGTAGGTTAATTGGCTTCGGTAAAGATTGTAAATTGACCCTAGTGTGTAGCATGTGCTGGTGTAAAGGGGGTCGCTGGTCGGAGCAGACTTGATGGGCCAAAGGGCCTGTTTCCATGCTGTACCTCTAAACTAACTAAACTATGCTAAACTAAACTAAGATGGACACGAAATGCTGGAGTAACTCGGGCTGCGTCTCTGGAGAGAAGGAATGGGTGACATTTCGGGTCGAGACCCTTCTTCAGACTAAATTAAATCATATTCCAGAGATCCGCACCATAGGAGTAACTCATTGGAGTAGAATTAGGTCATCCGGCCCATCGAGTCTACTCTGCCATTCAATCAAAGCTGCCCTCCTAACCCCATTCTCCTGCCTTCTCCCCATAACCCCTGACACCCGTACTAATCAAGAATCTATCTCTGCCTTAAAAAATATCCATTGACTTGCCCTCCACAGCCTTCTGTGGCAATGAATTCCACAGATTCACCGCCCTCTGGCTAATGACATTCCTTCTCATCTTCCTAATTTATTTATTTTAATCTAAGGCTGTGACCTCTGGTCCTAGACTCTCCCACCAGAGGAAACATCCTCTCCACATTCACTCTATCCAGGCCTTTCACTAGTTTCAATGAGGTCCCCTCCCCCCCCCCCCCCCCCCTTCATCCTTCTAAACTCCAGCGAGTACAGGCCCAGTGCCGTCAAATGCTCATTGTACGATAACCCACTCATTCCTGGGATTATTCTCGTAAGTCTCCAGAGCCAGCACATCCTTCCTCAGATATGTGGCTCAAAATTGCTCACAATACTCCAGATGCGGCCTAACCAGCGCATTATAGAGCCTCAACATTAGATTCCTGTTTTTGTATTCTAGCCCTCTCTAAATAAATAAATAACATTGCGTTTGCCTTCCTTACTACCGATTTGTGGTGGGAGTGAGGTGAGGGGATTGGTGTGTAGGAAGGAAATGCAGATGCTCGTTTACACCAAAGGTTGACACAAAACACTGGAGTAACTCGACCCGAAACGTCACCCATTCCTTCAGAATATGGGCAGTGTGTGTGTGGGGAAGGGTGTGCGTGCGTGTGTGTGTGCGTGTGTGTGGGGAAGGGTGTGCGTGTGTGTGGGGAAGGGTGTGTGTGTGTGTGGGGAAGGGTGTGTGTGTGTGTGGGGAAGGGTGTGTGTGTGTGGGGAAGAGTGTGTGTGTGGGGAAGAGTGTGTGTGTGTGGAAGGGTGTGTGTGTGTGGAGAAGGTGTGTGTGTGTGGAGAAGGTGTGTGTGTGTGAGTGTGTGTGTGTGTGTGTGTGGGAGAGGGTGTGTGTGTGAGTGAGTGTGTATGTGAGAGTGAGTGTGTGGCAGTAACCAGGTGTTGTGTATTTTACACAGGTCTCTCCGAGCCTGCAGCCCATGAGCCAGGTGTGAGCGCGACTCCAGAAGATGTGACGATGTAGGATTGTGAAGGGAACGGCCCGACACACACACGGACAGCGGCCATTTAATTTAACGTGTGGTTTTGTTCTGTAAATTAACATTTGTCTCTTAAAATGTGGATAACTTCACCGGGAATTGTGCTGGTGGGGGTTTGGGGGGGGAGGGGGTGGGGGGGGATGGTGGGGGGTACAAAAGGGGAATTCCCACCGCAGAGGGCCTCATTCCTCTTTCCAGCCAGTCTCGAGGAGCCTGCCACATGGATATGAACCCTTTCTCTCCATTTTACTGGGAGTGAAGGGGCTACCGGCCTGCCCACTACCCCCCCCCCCCCTCCTCCCCCTCCTCTCCCCCCTAGTGGCAGGGTATGGTTTAGACTGCTCTGTGCCCTGGTGGCACTGCATTCAGAGTTCGGGTGGGGGGGGGGTGTTGGCCTAGTGCATCACGGTGGCGCAGCAGTAGAGTTGCCGCCTCGATCCCAATTACGGGTGCTGTCTGTACGGAGTGTGTCCGTTACCCCCCGTGACCTGCGTGGGTTTTAACATACGAGACCATCTGTTTCCTCCCACACTACAAAGACGTACAGGTTTGTAGGTTAATTGGCTTTGGTGTAAATGTAAATTGTCCCTCGTGTGTGTTGGAGCATCCTCTCCACATCACAAAGCAGTGGGGGGGGGGGGGGGGGGGGGGGAGGAAACCCATGTGGCATATTTTTTCGCAGATGTGCAGGAATCGCCGGCCAGCGCGGACTCGGTGGGCCGAAGGGCCTGTTTCCGTGCTGTGTCTCTAAACTAAACGGGACTAGACTCTGCTCCGTAAATCAGTCCATCCTGCAAATGTACCAGAAGGCTCTGCTGTGCGCTGGAATCTTACCTGCTGGCAGTGGGGAGTTTGAGGATCTTTCATCAGCTCTATCAACTGGGGGTGAGAAAGGGGGGGGGGGGGGGAGGGGGGGTCTGTGGGTGGTCTGAGCTCCAAGGGTCCAGAGTGTAAATTATCCCTAGTGTGTGTAGGGGTAGCGTTAGTGTGCGGGGATCGCTGGTCGGCACGGACTCGGTGGGACGAAGGGCCTGTTTTCGTGCTGTATCTCGAAACTACTCGGCTAAACCCGGCACACAATGGTGATTAAACAGAAGCTCTTGTCCTGTAACGGGATATCAAGGCCACATGTCACAGCGGATGTGGCAATTCATGCTGCATGTGCAGCCCAACCTGCCCACACCGACCAACATGTCCCATCTACACTAGTCCCACCTGCCTGCGTTTAGCCCATATCCCTCCATACCTGTCCTATCCACACGTACCTGTCTAAATGCTTCGTAAACAATGGGGTAGTCTCGCCTCAACTACATCCTAGAAACATAGAAAATAGGTGCAGGAGGAGGCCATTCGGCCCTTCGAGCCAGCACCGCCATTCATTGTGATTGTCCCCAATCAATAACCCGTACCTGCCTTCTCCCCATATCCCTTGATTCCACTAGCCCCTAGAGCTCTACCTAACTCTCTCTTAAATCCATCCAGTGACTTGGCCCTCTGTGGCAGGGAATTCCACAAATTCACAACTCTCTGGGTGAAAAAGTTTTTTTTCTCACCTCAGTCTTAAATGGCCTCCCCTTTATTCTAAGAAGAGAAACTCTGGCAGCTTGTTCCATACACCCACTTCACACCCACTGTGCGAAGGTTGCCCCTCGGGTTCCTATTAAATCTTTGCCCCTCTCACCTTCAACCTATGCTCTTTAGTTCTTGATTCCCCAATCCTGTTTACTCAGCACCGTATCCTTGGCCCTTGTGCTGTGTTAAACCTCTCGGGTACTACAGCCACCGCTGTAACCTTCCAGACCCAATAACACGTTTGTTTCATTCTTCCCAGTTTACTGCATCTTTACTAATGACCTTAACCGTGTCCAGTGCTGCAACTGTGACCTCACTGATATCTTGCATTGCAATACACAAACAATTTGCCATCACTTTCTTGATTTCCCAACCCTGGGAAAAATGGCGGCACGCTGGCCCAGCGGTAGAGTTGCCAACTCACAGCGCCAGAGACCCCGGTTCGATCCCGACTACGGGTGCTGCCTGTATGGAGTTTGTACATTCTCCCCGTCACCTGCGTGTGTTTTCTCCTAGATCTTCGGTTTCCTCCCACACTCCAGAGACATACAGGTTTGTAGGTTAATTGGCTTGTTCTAAATGTAAATTGTCCCTGGTGAGTGTAGGATAATGTCGGTGTGTGGGGATCGCTGGTCGGCGTGGACCCGTTGGGACGAATGGGCGTTTCCCCGCTTGCCCCTCTCACCATTAAAGCCGTGCCCTCTAAGTCTTTGATCTTTCCATCCTGGTTTAAAAGGCTTTGGCTGCCCACCTGATCTGTGCCTCTGAATGAAATTAGCCTGTGGTGTGTGGGATCTTTGGTTGCTGGTTTTGCCATTGCATTTGTGTTCTGTGAACATCTCAGCGCCGCACGGCATCAGCTATCCCAGCGGTGCGAGGTTTTCCGGAATATTCCGCATGACCGGATACCCGCGTAGATCTGGCACCATGTGAGTTCATTCAGACTCCCAGGGGCTAGAGTGTCGCTGTGTTGTCATTGACATTAACACGCACGCACCAACTCTGAAACTAAACTCTGTCTAGACTCCCGCACCATCCAGCACATCATCCACCCCACCCCCCCCCCCCCCCCCCCCCCAACCTGTGGTCCCACACACCCAGACACACTGCCCCCTCCCCCAGCTAGACAGAGTGCTGGGGTAACTCAGCAGGACAGGCAGCATCTCTGCAGAGAAGGAATGGGTGTAGACTGAGTCTGAAGACCCAAAACGTCACCCATTGCTTCTCTCCAGAGGTGCTGCCTGTCCCGCTGAGTTACTCCAGCATTTTGTATCTATCGTGGGGATAAAGTAGCACCTGTAGTTCCTCCATGATACACACTCTTTCCTCGGGTGTCGGCCTGTGTACGTTCGGGGCAGGGCCAGTGTTTAGGGTCTGTTGAACCGCAGAGCTGTTGTTCCTCCCTCTCTCCTCAATAAAACCGGTTACCGTGAATGAGCCTGGCCTGCTGATTGTGTTGGACTGAAGCTGGTGCCAGTGTGTGATGTGACCACCTCTGCACGTCACCTCTGAGTGAACGATGATCGTTCGCCTGCCTCGTGTCACAGTGAGCTTCTTTGCTTTGCTTGCACAAGGTATGCAAAGGATCGCCACCTATAGGGCTCCGACATGCAGCACGGTGGCGCAGCGGTAGGGTTGCTGCCTGACAGCGCTGGAGATTCAGGTTCCATCCCGACTACGGGTGCTGTCTGTACGGAGTCTGCATGCTCACCCCGTGACCTGCATGGGTTTTCTCTGAGATTGTCTGAGAAGATGGCTGATTTAATGTCGGCCCCAATGGTCACTCTGTGTTCCCGGCTGCCCCCGTGTCCCCCTCCGTTCTCAACGGCACATCTGGCGCCCACCGTGGCCCCGTCCGACCTCCGCCGGCCCCGCCCTTGACCGATGACCCCGTGACCCGGATTGCCGGTCTCTTCCTCGACCGTCGGCGCCCTTGACCCCCTTCATCCCCCGCGACCCCTGACCCTGCAGCCTCGATCCCTGACCCCGTGACTTTGACCCATGACCCTGCTGACCTTGACCCCTGACCCGGTGACCTCGACCGCCACCGTCAGACCTCGGCAGAAGGGATTATCTTACACAGGAGGCCGCATCAGCAGAGCTTTTACACGCCATCGTCTCTTTAACACAGCGCAAGGTTTTAGTACAAGTTGAGATATTCAATAGAAGCTCTCACCTGCTCTGACTGAGGATCAGGACATTGGAGATCTCAGGTGTGGACCTGCAGCATCTCACAGGTGGGTTTTATACACCTGCATTTTTAGCATTTGGACGTGAACATGGATCAGATCCCAATGTTCCCAATGTTGGGCAAGTCCAGAACCAAGGGCCACAGTCTTAGAATAAAGGGGAGGCCATTTAAGTCCGAGGTGAGAAAAAACTTTTTCACCCAGAGAGTTGTGAATTTGTGGAATTCCCTGCCACAGAGGGTAGTGGAGGCCAAATCACTGGATGGATTTAAGAGAGAGTTAGATAGAGATCTAGGGGACGGTGGAGTCACGGGAGTGGGGAGAAGGCAGGCACGGGTTATTGATTGGGGACGATCAGCCATGATCGCAATGAATGGTGGTGCTGTCTCGAAGGGCCGAATGGCCTCCTCCAACACCTATTTTCTATGTCTTCTATGACTATGAGATCGATCCAGAGGGGCAAAGGCCCAGGTTTGTAGGTTAATTGGCTTGGTAAATATAAAAATTTGTCCCTAGTGGGTGTAGGATAGTGTTAATGTGTGGGGATCGCTGGTTGGCAGACTGAGAGTCAGGGGAAAAGGAGTCTAGAGATATGGAAGGGTGAGGTGTGAAAATGACAGATCAAAGCAGATGATAATAAGGCAATTTCGAATGGATTATGGATTAATGAAGAAGGGTTTCGGCCCGAAACATCGCCTATTTCCTTCGCTCCATAGATGCTGCTGCACCCGCTGAGTTTCTCCAGCATTTTTGTGTACCTTCGATCTTCCAGCATCTGCAGTTCCTTCTTGAACACTTAGAATGGATTAATGTTGGGGAGCTGCCCCCTCTGGTGGTCAGCCTGAGGTTGGCAGGGAACGGCCAGAGTTCTCTCTCCCCTCTTGTCAACTTGGGTCTGGAAACTTCACCCCCCTGGTCTCAGGGTCAACGTGTTCCACTCGCTCATCGCCGCTACCGTGTCCAACACACGCGTGTCGCCGGTACCGTGTACACCGCACATCACAGGTGATAGGAGCAGAATTAGGCCATTCAGCCCATCGAGTCTACACCATTCAATCGTGGCTGATCTATCTCTCCCTCCCAACCCCATTCTCCTGCCTTCTCCCCATAACCCCTGACAATGTCCTATCTCTGCTTTATCCATTAACTTGACCTCCACAGCCGTCTGTGGCAATGAATCCCACAGATTCACCACCCTCGGACTAAAGAAATTCCTCCTCATTTCCTTCCTAAAGGAACGTCCTTTAATTCTGAGGCTGTGGCCTCAGGTCCGAAACTGAGCCTGTACTCGCTGGAGTTTAGAAGGATGAGGGAGAATCTCATTTAAACTTACCCAATACTGGATAGAGTGGATGTGGAGAGGATGTTTCCACTAGTGGGAGAGTCTGGAATCAGCAGCCTCAGAATTAAAGGACGTTCCTTTAGGAAGGAGATGAGGAGGAATTTATTTAGTTAGTGGGTGGTGAATCTGTGGAATTCATTGCCACAGGTGGCTGTGGAGGCCAAGTCAATGGATATTTTTAAGGCAGAGATAGATAGATTCTTGATTAGTTCGGATGTCAGGAGTTATGGGGAGAAGGCAGGAGAATGGGGTTAGGAGGAAAAGATAGATCAGCCATGATTGAATGGCAGAATAGACTTGATGGTCTGAAAAGCTTAATTCTGCTCCTAAAATTTATGATCTTCCTGCCCTCCCGCACAGCCTTCCTCCCTCCTCCAACCTACCCTCCTATAACCCCCCCCCTCCCTTCACATCCCCCCGCCTCAAACCCCAGCCCTCCTCACCACACACACACTCACACGCAAACACACATGCACACCCACGCACTCACGTGCGCACACACACACGCACCACACACACTCACACACATGCACACCCACGCACTCACATGCACACGTGCGCACACACACCCACATGCACGCACCACACACACACACACTCACATGCACAACCGCATGCAGTAGTCGGAGCCACAGCGCAAGGTTTTAGTACGAGTTGAGATATTCAATAGACACTCTCACCTGCTCTGGCTGAGGATCTGGACATTGGAGATCTCAGGTGTGGACCTGCAATATCTCACAGGTGGGTTTTTATCATTTGGACATCAACATGGATCAGCAAGATCCAAACACGGGTCAACTCTTCCAACATGATTTGCTGCATCTGATGAGGGCTCAACACTCACACACAGAGTGAGCCGCCCTCCACACACGTCCAAGTTACCTTGTCTCAAAAGACAGACACAAAATGCTGGAGTAACTCAGCGGAACAGGCAGCATCTCTGGAGAAATGGAATGGGTGAAGTTTCGGGTCGAGACTTCTTCAGACAGAGTTGGGGAGAGGGAGTCTAGAGATATGGAAGGGTGAGGTGTGAAAATGACAGATCAAAGCAGACGATAATAAGGAAATGTAGAATGGATCAATGTTGGGTGAGGGGAAGGAGACAACAAGGTGTGCGCTCAGTAATATTTAATAAGGGGGGCAGTGAAACTAGTTGGAGAACTAGGGTTGGGGAGGGATGAAGAGAGAGGGAAAGTCACCCTGGTCACTGCTGCCCTCAGCTGGGGAGCTGCCCCCTCTGGTGGTCAGCCTGAGGTTGGCAGGCAGAGTTCTCTCTCCCCTCTATTGTCAACCTGGGTCTGGAAACGTCACCCCCCTGATCTCAGGGTCAACGTGTTCCACTCGCTCATCGCCGCCACTGTGTCCAACACACGTGTGTCGCCGGTACCGTGTACACCGCACATCACAAGTGATAGAAGAATTAGGCCATTCGGCCCATCAAGTCTACTCCGCCATTCAATCATGACTGATCTATCTCTCCCTCCTAACCCCATTCTCCTGCCTTCTCCCCATAACCCCTGACACCCATACTAATCAAGAATCGATCTATCTCTTTTAAAAAAATATCCATTGACTTGGCCTCCACAGCCGTCTGTGGCAATGAATTCCACAGATTCACCGCCCTCTGACTAAAGAAATTCCTCCTCATCTCCTTCCTAAAGGAACGTCCTTTAATTCTGAGGCTGTAGCCTCTGGTCCTAGACTCTCCCACTAGTGGAAACATCCTTTCCACATCCACTCTACCCAGGCCTTTCACTGTTCTGTACGTTTCAATGAGGTTCCCCCTCAACCTTCTAAACTCTAGCGAGTACAGGCCGTGCTGACAAACACTCATCGTATGTTGATGTATGATCAATCCCATGTCTAACACATGTGTCGCCAGTGCAGTGTCACACACATGTATAAATCTGTGTGTACTAAGTGATGGGATGTGCTGGTGAATTAGAAACAAAGAAACATAGAAATTAGGAACAGTAGTAGAGGCCATTCGGCCCTTCGAGCCTGCACCGCCATTCAATATGATCATGGCTGATCATCCAACTCAGTATCCCGTACCTGCCTTCTCTCCATACCCTCTGATCCCTTTAGCCACAAGGGCCACATCTAACTCCCTCTTAAATATAGCCAATGAACTGGCCTCAACTACCTTCTGTGGCAGAGAGTTCCAGAGATTCACCACTCTCTGTGTGAAAAAAGTTTTTCTCATCTCAAATTCACTGCAGCAGCTTCGCGGGAGGGGGTTCAACAACAAGTGTGCACACACACACACGCAAGCACGCATGCTCACATACACGCACACTCACACACACTCACGCACACGCATGCACGCACACACTCAACTCATCCACACTCAGTCACCCAACCTGGCACAGGCTGATGTTGAATGAGACCACTCACCCCCTCATCCATCTTCCCACCCAGCGCTCACTCCTTCACCCCCCCCCCCCCCCCCCCCCCCCCCTGGTTGAGCAGGAAGACCCCAGGTGGGGCTGAGGAATGGGACCACAGCCGTGCGTGTGCAAGGTTTATTGTGCAGGTTTATTTACATATATTAGCTGGGTCTGAGTGGGCCTGTTTCCACGCTGCCTGAGTCTGGGAAGGAGCGGAGCAGAGGGTAGCTGGTGATGGGGTGAAGACAGAGGGGCGGGAGAGGAGAGGGGAGGAATGTGCAGGGCTGGGGAACGATAAGGTTGGAGGCCCTGGAGGCTGGGACGGTGTGTGAGGTGATGGCCTGGTGCTCGTCTGTGGGGTCATGGTCCAAGGATGAGTTGCAGGAGGTGTTGGGGTAATGGGAGGGGGGAGGGGGGGATGGAGGTTAGGATGGGGAAGGGGGATGGGGAGTGGGGAGGGGGGGGATGGAGGTTAGGATGGGGAGGGGGGATGGGGAGGGGGGAGGGGGGGGGGGGGGGGGGGGGGGGGGGATGGGGAGGGTTAGGATGGGGGATGGGGGAGTGGGGAGGGGGGGGGGGGGGATGTGAGCGGGTTTATGAGCATGCTGTGCATGAAAGAACTGCAGATGCTGGTTTA
>NC_073379.1:10785271-10790271 GCF_028641065.1 Leucoraja erinaceus
GGAGCGTGGGGAGGGAGTGAGGGGAGAGGGGAGGAGTGTAGGGGGAGTGTGGTGGGGCCCACTCACCTGCGTCACACCTGACCTGGCTGAGGTGGTGGTCCCAGTTCAGGCCGGAGTCACAGGTGATGCGGGGCGGTCCGTGCAAGGCCATGTGTGGGGGGCAGGAGAGAGTGACTTGCTGCCCGATGCTGTAGCTGGGCTGGCTGGGACTGGCACTCACCCCGGGCCCCAGCTCTGGTGGGCCACACACCGTCCCTGTCACCAGAGGGGAAGTGTCAGTGTGGGGCCCAGCGCAATCACACACCAACCATGTTCACCAACGATAGCAGCAGAACCAGGCCATTCGGCCCATCAAGTCTACTCTGCCATCCAATCATGGCTGATCTATCTCTCCCTCCTAATCCCATTCTCCTGCCTTCTCCCCATAACCCCTGACACCCGCACTAATCAAGAATCTATCTGTCTCTGCCATAAAAATATCCATTGACTTGTGGCCTCCACAGCCTTCTGTGGCAAAGAATTCCACAGATTCACCACCCTCTGACTAAAGAAATTCCTCCTCATCTCCTTCCTAAAGGAACGTTCTTTTATTCTGAAGTTATGGCCTCTGATCCTAGACTCTCCCACTAGTGGAACCATCCTCTCCACAACCACTCTATCCAGGCCTTTCACTATTCGGTAGGTTTCCATGAAGTGCCCCCTCATCCTTCTAAACTCCAGTGCGTACAAGCCCAGTGCCGTCAAACGCTCCTCGTATGTTAACCCACTCATTCCTGGTTCCCACCTGCCCTTTTGTCCCACCCACTGCCCTTGAGTTTGAACTGATTGTATCCATGTTCTCGAGAGATGCTGCCTGACCCGCTGAGTTACTCCAGCACTCTGTGAAACATCACCTATCCATGTTCTCCACAGATGTTGCCTGACCCGCTGAGTTACTCCAGCACTCTGTGAAACGTCACCTATCCATGTTCTCCACAGATGCTGCCTGACCCACTGAGTTACCCCAGCACTCTGGGCCTATCTTCTGCCTGAATGAGTGTTCCCCTAGGAGGCAGGGAGAAGGTTGCCATTTTCAGGAAGTTGTAAATGTGACCTCAACACCCTTCACTCAGTACAGTAATGTTCTAAAGGGTCCCGTCCCTTTACTAATACACAGTATTAGTGAGACCACATTTGGAATATTGTGTACAGTTCTGGGGTCCATACTTAAGAAAGGATGTACTAGCCCTGGAGGCAGTGCAGCGAAGGTTTACAAGATTAATTCCTGCAATGAGGGGATTGACATATGAGGAAAGGTTAAGTAGGCTGGAACTCTACTCTTTGGAGTTTAGAAGAATGAGAGGCGATCTCATTGAAACATATAAGATCGTGAGGGGCCTTGATCGGGTGGATGCACCGAGGATGTTCCCAATGATCGGGGAAACTAGAACTAGGGGACATAGTTGCAGAATAAGGGGGGGCTCTTTTAAAACTGAGATGAGGAAGAACTTCTTCACCCAGAGGGTGGTTAATTTATGGAATTCACTGCCCCAGGGAGCAGTGGAAGCAGAAACTTTAAATATATTTAAGACTAAAATAGATGGTTTTTTAGCTGCCAAGGGGATAAGGGGCTACGGGGAGAGGGCAGGGATATGGACCTAGGTATGGTTAGTATAGTAAGACCTGAGTGATCTCCTGGACAAGTGTCGATCGCCTAGATTGGGGTCGGAGAGGAATTTCCCGGATTTTTTTCCCGAATTGGACCTGGGTTTTTATCCGGTTTTTTGCCTCCCCCAGGAGATCACGAGGTTCTTGGGGTGGAGAGGAGTGATAGCGGTATAAAGGGGAGGGTAGTGTCTTGTGTTCTGTGTCTTGTGTCTACTGTTTGTGGGTAAGTGTGTCTGTTTAGTGTTCAGCCATGAGCGAATGGCGGTGCGGGCTCGATGGACCTGGTGGTCTGCTCTCGCACCTACTTTCTATGTTTCTATGTTTCTATGTCCCGTCTTTAACTTCCCTCTGATTTCGGACCTTCCAAAGTGCAAAACCTCACACTTGCTCATAGAAACATAGACAATACTGTAGCTACAGGAGGAGGCCATTCAGCCCTTCAAGCCAGCACCACCATTCAATGTGATCATGGCTGATCATCCACAATCAGTACCCCGTTCCTGCTTTCTCCCCATACCCCTTGATTCCTTTAGCCCTAAGAGCTCTATCTAACTCTCTGTTGAATACATCAAGTGAACCGCCCTCCACTGCCCTCTGAGGCAGAGAATTCCACAGGTTCACAACTCTCTGGGTGAAAAAGTGTTTCCTCATCTCAGTCCTAAATGGCCGATCCCTTATTCTTAAACTGTGACCCCTGGACTCCCCCAACATCGGGAACATTTTTCCTGCATCTAGCCTGTCCAATACTTTAAGAATTTTAGATGTTTCTATAAGAATCCCTCTCATCCTTCTAAATTCCAGCGAATACAAGCCCAGTCGACCCATTCTTTCATCATAGGACAGTCCCGCCATCCCGGGAATTAACCTGGTGAACAGAATAAATGCCCTTGCGTTAATATCACAAACGGTCTGTCGTGGACCAACTGTATTGATGCAATGGGACAGAAGGGCATGTTAATGTTTAGGTTTATGCAACATTGGAGCGACAGCCCAGAAGCCGTAACAACGTCTCTACTTCCTGAGGAGATTGAGGAAGTTCCCCGTGTCTCGAGCGCCTCTTACAAACATCTACAGTTGCCCCGTAGAGAGCACACTGTCGGGTTACATCACAGCTTGGTTTGGGAACAGCTCTGTCCAAGACTGCAAGAAATCACACAGAGTTGTAGATGTAGCCCAGTCCATCACACAGACCACACTCCCCACCATTGTAGATGTAGCCCAGTCCATCACACAGACCACACTCCCCACCATTGTAGATGTAGCCCAGTCCATCACACAGTCCACACTCCCCACCATTGTAGATGTAGCCCAGTCCATCACACAGACCACACTCCCCACCATTGTAGATGTAGCCCAGTCCATCACACAGACCACACTCCCCACCATTGTAGATGTAGCCCAGTCCATCACACAGACCACACTCCCCACCATTGTAGATGTAGCCCAGTCCATCACACAGTCCACACTCCCCACCATCGACTCCATCTACACTTCACGCTGCCTCGGGAAAGCAGCCAACATAATCAAAGACTTGTCCCTGTCCCACCCCGGTCATTCCTTCTTCTCCCCACTCCCGTCCGGCAGAAGGTACAGAAGCTTGAAAGCGCGCACCACCAGACTCAGGAACAGCTTCTTCCCCTCTGTTATCAGGCTTCTGAACGGTCCTTCCATAAGCTAGGGTGCTGTCCGATTCACCTCTACCCCATTGCGGACATTGGACTTTGTCTCTGGAACTGATGCGCTACAATGCTGAGAACTATATTCTGTACTCTGTATCTGCCCCTTTGCTCCACCTATTGGACTGGAGTTTGGCGATTGTATTTATGATAATGATAGATACAAAATGCTGGAGTAACTCAGCGGGCCAGGCAGCATCTCTGGATAGTGGGAGCGGGTGACGTTTCGGGTCGAGACCCTTCCTCAGAGTGAGTTAGGGGAGAGGGAGACACAGAGACATGGAAGGGGAAGGTGTGAAAACGACAGATGAAAGGAGACGAGGATCAAGGAAAATGTAGAACGGTTCATTGTTGGCTGACGGGAAGTTGACAACGAGGTGTACAAACAGCAAAATTAATCAGGAGGACAGTTCGAGAACTAGGGTGGGGGAGGGAGGGATGGAGAGAGAGGGAAAGCAAGGGTTACTTGAAGTTAGAGAAGTCAATGTTCATACCGCTGGGGTGTAAACTGCCCAAGCGAAATATGAGGTGCTGTTCCTCCAATTTGCGCTGGGCCTCACTCGGACAGTGGTGGAGGCCCAGGACAGAAAGGTCAGTGTGGGACTGTTTTTCATTTGATCGGAGCGCATGCACAAGAAACTTGGTGCAGGTGACATTAATAAATCTAAACCTAAGATCAATTAGAGATGCAAAAGCAACTGGGTTGGCTTTGTGGGTGACCAGAATCTCTCCATTGTTGACTGGGATTTGCTCAGTGCCAGAGTCTCAGACAGGGCATAATTTGTGAGGTTTATCCAAGAAGGTTCTTTGAAACAGTATGTGCATAGTCTAACTTGTGGAGGGACCTTGTGTTGGTGAACGAACCTGGCCAGGTGACCAGTGTTTCAGTGCAAGAGCAGTTTGTCAACAGTGATCACAATTCCAAATAGACACAGAGTGCTGGAGTAACTCAGCGGGTCAGGCAGCATCTGTGGAGAACATGGATAGGTGACATTTCAGAGTGCTGAAGGAACTCAGCGGGTCAGGCAGCATCTCTGGAGAGAAGGAATAGGTAACATTTCAAGTCGAGACCCTTCTTCAGACCGACCCGAAACGTCACCTATCCATGTTCTCCAGAGATGCTCCCTGACCCGCTGAGTTACTCCAGCTTTTTGTGTCCATCTTCAGTTTAAAGCAGCATCTGCAGTTCCTTGTTCCACACTCACTCAGGCAGCGGAGGCTGGTGACTTCCCACCGGAGATCGTCTCCGCACCGCACAGTGCCGTCGCCCCCGGACAGGTAGTATCCGACATCACACCTGTAGATAGCGTGGGTCCCCGCAGCAAACTGCTGCTGCAATCCCTGCATTAACAACACAAATCCCACCGTCAGGAACACCGGCACAGCCACCAATCCCACCCAACTGTGGCGCAGCGGCAGAGTTGCTGCCTTGCAGCGCCGGAGACCCGGGTTCCAGCCCGACTATGGATGCTGTCTGTACGGAGTTTGTACGTTCACCCCGTGACCTGCGTGGGTTTTCCCTGGGATCTTCGGTTTCCTCCCACACTCCAAAGCTGTACAGGTTTGTAGGTTAATTGGCTCGGTATGAATGTAAAATTGTCCCAAGTGTGTGTGGGACAGTGTTAATGTGCGGGGATCGCTGGTCGGCGCGGACTCAGTGGCCGAAGGGCCTGTTTC
>NC_073379.1:10792771-10798625 GCF_028641065.1 Leucoraja erinaceus
CACTCAGCCAGTGCCCGCCGACCTTGGTCTTGATGATGACGGGGTTCTCGATGACGGAGCCGGCCCACCTGGCGTAGTTCTCGCCGTTGGCATTCACGTTGTTGACGTCGATGAAGCTGAGGGCTGCCACGAAGCCGGGACGCCCACCCACCGTGTTGGACAGGCCTTGCACCAGCCCCGATGACCCACCTGGAGGGAGGGCAGCAACACAGGGGGACGTCACAGTGACCCCACACAGAGTAATGTCACAGTGACCCCACACAGAGTGACATCACAGTGACCCCACACAGAGTAACATCACAGTGACCCCACACAGAGTAACGTCACAGTGACCCCACACAGAGTAACGTCACGTGACCCCACACAGAGTAACGTCACAGTGACCCCACACAGAGTAATGTCACAGTGACCCCACACAGAGTAACATCACAGTGACCCCACACAGAGTAACGTGACAGTGACCCCACACAGAGTAACGTCACAGTGACCCCACACAGAGTGACATCACAGTGACCCCACACAGAGTGACATCACAGTGACCCCACACAGAGTGACGTCACAGTGACCCCACACAGAGTGACATCACAGTGACCCCACACAGAGTGACATCACAGTGACCCCACACAGAGTGACATCACAGTGACCCCACACAGAGTAACGTCACAGTGACCCCACACAGAGTGACATCACAGTGACCCCACACAGAGTAACATCACAGTGACCCCACACAGAGTGACATCACAGTGACCCCACACAGAGTGACATCACAGTGACCCCACACAGAGTGACATCACAGTGACCCCACACAGAGTGACATCACAGTCACAGTGACCCCACACAGAGTAATGTGACTTCACAGAGTCACAGTGACCCCACACAGAGTAATGTCACAGTCACAGTGACCCACACAGAGTAATGTCACGGTGACCCCACACAAGCTGGCCATCCGCGAGTCACAGCGCCAGGCGGAAGAGGACTCTGCCCGAGCCGGCTGCCCGCCCCTTTCCGGGGTTACGTCCGTGCCCGGGTGGGATTAGAGAGGGACTACGCCCTGTCCACGAGCACCCTGGGGGATTTCCGGGACCGCTGGGCACCGCGGGGGGTTGAATGCATCGTGGACAAGGAGTGTAACATCATTGTATAGTGGTTTATTTAGGATATTTGTTTGTCTTGTATAATGGTGGCAGATTCTGGTTTGTTTTATTGTATTGTAAATATTATTTTTAATATTGAATAAATTAATTGATCAATAAAAAAGAGTAACGTTATAGTGACTCCACATGAAAGAGCTAATAGTCAAATCTAAAATGGACTTGTTCTTCTACAAAAGCATGGTCCAGTAGAACGATAGAATGGCTCGGTGCCAAGTCTGAATGACTGTAAATTATATGGAACACAATATGGAGGACAGGTTGTCTTTTCAATAAAGACATTAAGATGGCAGCCTGCATAATAACATGTGTTTCATTCAAGGCCATAAAGAAGCCGAGATTGAAAAAAATAGCTGAATCTCCAGAGATAAGTAATAACTTGTTATCGGATGAGCTTGATTTGGACACAGCTTTCCTATATTCTGAACGGCTATAAGATCTTTCAGTCATGCCATATTCAGACTTGGTAGGAGTGTTTTACAGATAAGAACAATGTATAATTGTGCTAGCTGTCCTTCGTTCTGTGAGTGGAGCCCGAGAAGCACTGAGCAACGTTTGTGATCTTTGCCACTCCCGTCTGACCAATCAATTAAAGATTGCCATGGTTTACATATACAGTTTTTGTTGTTATCTGCTTTTTAAGAAACAAACTTTCACACACAAAGGATTACATCACAGTGACCCCACACTGGAAGGGGGTTGGGGGGGGGGGGGTCATCAATGGGCAACTCAAACCTAGATAGAGATCCCGAACCCCAGACAAAGATCCAGACAAGCCAAGACCCAGACACAGGTCTAGACCCAGACACACACGTTCATAAGTGATGGGCGCAGCATTAGGGCCACTCGGCCCATCAAGAGGGTGGTCACGGTGGCGCAGCGGTAGAGTTGCTGCCTTACAGCGCTTGCAGCACCAGAGACCCGGGTTCGATCCAGACTACGGGTGCTGTCTGTACGGAGTTTGCACGTTCTCCCCGTGACCTGCGTGGGTTCTCTCCTAGATCCCCGGTTTCCTTCCACGCTCCAAGACGTGCAGGTTTGTAGGTTTATTAGCTTGATAAAAGTAAAAATTGTCCCTAGTGGGTGTGGGATGGTGTTAATGTGCGGGGATCGCTGGTCGGCACGGACCCGGTGGGCCGAAGGGCCTGTTTCTGCGCTGTATCTCTGAACTAAACTAAATTAAAAGTCTACTCTGCCATTCAATCATGACAGATCTATCTCCCCTCTTAACCCCATTCTGTCTACAAGCAAAACCTGTTTCTTTAATAGATTTGATGGTGGGGCCTCTGTCCACCCTCCC
The DNA here is from genome assembly GCF_028641065.1 of Leucoraja erinaceus. Lineage (NCBI taxonomy): Eukaryota > Metazoa > Chordata > Chondrichthyes > Rajiformes > Rajidae > Leucoraja > Leucoraja erinaceus. The sequence goes on from NC_073379.1 coordinate 10,795,223, forward strand.
CCCTGCTTCCTTACAGACTCTCCCCCTCAATCCCCTTGGTCCACTTCCTCTGCCCATTCTTTGTCGCACCAGACCATCAAGGCTGAGCAGGTGAGGAAAGAGCTGAGCAGACTCCGCCCAGGCAAAGCCACAGGTCCTGATGGTGTCAGCCCCAGCTTAGTCAAGGTGTGTGTGTGCCAGTCAGTTGTGCGGAGTACTCCAGCATATCTTCAACGTGAGGCTGGAGCGGGTTCCTGTGATGTGGAAGACATCTGCCTGGTTCCTGTCCAAAGAGGACACGTCCCAGCTCCTGCAATGACCACAGACCGGTGGCACTGGCTTCCCACATCATGAAGTCCCTGGAGAGGCTGCTGCTCACTCAGATCACTTTGTTTGGTAAGCAGTTCGCTTACCAAACAAAGATGGGGGTTGAGGACGCCATCATCCACCTGCTCCATCGTTCCAATGTTCACCTGGATAAGCCAGGAAGCCGATGTGAGAGCCATGTTTTATTTACTTCTCCAGTGCTTTTAACACCATCCGGCCTGCACTGCTAGGGAGCAAACTGATGAAGATGCAGGTGGAAGCTCCATTGGTGTCCTGGATCATCAACTACCTGACTGGTTGACCACAATATGTCAGGCTACAGAACTGTGTCTCATTCATGGTGGTGAGCAACACAGGGGACGGTCCTCTCTCTCCTCCTGTTCACCATCTACACCTCAGACTTCAGATACAACTAGGACTTCTGCCACCTGCAGATGTTTTCCGATGATTCTGCAATTGTGGGCTGCATCAGTGTGGGGAGGGAAGCTGAATACAGAGGTGTAGTCAACAACTTTGTTGAGTGGTGTGTGGTGAATCACCTGCAGCTCAACACCGACAAGACTAAGGAGTTGGTGGTGGACTTTAGGAGGAAACGAACACCCCTGTCCTCTGTCTCCATCAATGGTGTGGATGTGCAGTTTGCCAGGGAGTACAAGTACCTTGGTGTGTACCTGGACAGTAAACTGGACTGGTCCAGGAATGCTGATGCCTTGTACAAGAAGGGACAGCGCCGGCTGGACTTTTTGAAAAGGCTCCGCTTCTTCAACATCTGCAGTAAGGTGCTGCAGATGTTCTACCAATCGGTGGTGGCCAGCACCATCTTCTTCGCTGCCATGTGCTGGGGCAGCAGGGCGAAGGCTGCGGACATCAACAGGATCAACAAACTCATCAGGAACGCTGGCTCCATCCTGGGGGCGGAGTTGTAGTTGGATTCACGGGGAGGTGGGTCTTGGAGGGGAGGATGCTCCTCAAACTGCGGAGCATCCTGGACAATACAGCTCACCCCCTCCGTGACACACTGGTCAACCTGAGGAGCACCTTCAGCAACAGACTGGTTCCACCAAGATGCAGCACAGAACGCCACAGGAGATCCTTCTTCCCTGTGGCTGTCAAACTGTACATCTCCTCCCCCTTCTGTCGTGGGGTTGACCGAGACTGACTCCCCCCTCCCCCCCCTCTCCCCCCAATCATCGCACATCCCCAATCCTTTCCACTCGGCACTTTAATTTAATGTTTCGTGTATCTTGTTGTGTTTTGTGACTGTTGGCCGATCAATATCCCTCCTGGGATAAATAAAGTTCTATCGTATTGTATCGTTTCTCCCCATAGCCCCTGACACCTGATCAATAATTAGTAATCAATAATCTATGAGGCAGACCCTGAGGGTGAGATGGGTGGGATGCACCTACCTAAGGCGTTCTTCATGGCGTTCTGATATTGCTTGCAGTCAGAGTCATAGTACTTCACGATGAATAAGTTGATATTGATCTGCGAGCATCGGGATCTCTTTTCCTCGCTGATCTCTGGAGCAGAGGAAGGCAAAAGATGAGAGTCTACAATCGACCCTCTGACTAGTCTCAGTCCAGAGAGACCAGCACCCTCCCCCGTTCCCCTCCCCTCCCCGTCCCCTCCTCTCCAACTGCGCCCCTCCGTCATCACCCCCCCCTCCCTCCACGCCCCCCCTCACCACCACCCCTCCTCCCCTCCCACCTCCCTCCCCCACCCCCCCCCTCACCGCCCCTCCCCCACCCCCCCTCACCACCAGCCCCCCTCCCCCACCCCCCCCCCTCACCACCAGCCATCCTCCCCTACCACCCCCCCTCCCTCACCGCCCCCCCTCCCCCACCCCCCCTCACAACCCCTCCCATACCCCCCTCACCACCAGCCCCCCTACCCATCATTCCCCTCACCACCACCCCCCCTCCCCCTACCACCTCCCTCCCTCACCGCCTCCCTCCCATAGTGAGTGCTGGGCTCAGGTCAAGGCCACCCACCTGCCTCACTGAAGCGGTCCTTGTCCACCATATAGAGCATCCGGTAGCTGCCGCCCAGCGAGCCACGCCTCAGGTAGTGTGTGCCGTAGTCCTCGATGAGGCGTCGGTAGGCGGTTTGGTCGTACACGGCGGGCAGCTGGTGCAGGGCCCGGTGGAAGGAGCTGGTCAGCTGCAGGCTGCCGGGCCGGCTACTGATAAACTGGGCAACCTCCACCTCGTTCTCCACCGTCAGGTATATCTGTGCCTGCACAACACGCAACAGCTCATAGACACAACTGCCCAGCCCAGTCCACCCAGCCCAGCCCAGCCTAATCCGCCCGCGCCCAGTCCAACCCAGCCCAGCCCAGCCCAACTCAGCCCCAGCCCAGCCAACCCAGCCCACCCAGCCCAACCCAGCCCAGCCCAACCCAACCCAGCCCAGCCCAACCCAGCCCCAGCGCCAGCCTAACCCAGAGCCCAGCCCCCCACCCAACCCATCCCGCCCCCAAACCAACCCACCCAGCCCCCGCCCAGCCCAACCCACCAGCCCACCCCAGCCCAGTCCCACCCAGCCCATCCCAGCCCAACCCAGCCCAGTCCCAACCCAGCCCAGCATAGCCCAATCCAGCCCAGCCCAGCCTAACCCAGCCCAGCCCAGTCCAACCCAGCCCGCCCCCGTCCAAACCCAGCCCAGCCACGCCCAACCCAGCCCAGCCCAGCCAGCCTAACTCCATGCCCAGCCCAGCCTAACCCAGCCCATCCCAACCCAGCCCGCCCAACCCAGCCCAGCCCAGCCTAATTCAGCCGCAGCCCAGCCTAACCCAGCCCAGCCCCAGCCTAACCCATCCGCCAGTCCAACCCCGCCCAGCCATCCCAACCCCGCCCAGCCCAGCCCAGCCCAGCCTAATCTCAGCCTTTAATAACCTCAGCCCATCCAACCCATTCCAGCCTAACTCACCCAGTCTCAGCCCGCTCAGCTTCAGCCCTGCCCGACCGACCAGAGCCCATCCCAGCCCAGCCCCATCCTACCCCCATTGCTATGCTCACCCACCCGGCCCCCCCCCCCCCCCCCCCACCTCCCAGACTGCCAAACCGCCCCCAGCCCTGTCCACCCCCACACAACC